>NC_091792.1:113309924-113612954 GCF_041296235.1 Equus asinus | reverse complement strand
TATTTTGTGGTTGTCGGACTGACAGCTGTTCTCAGCTTCTAGATGCTGCTTACATTTCTTGGCTCCATCTTCAAAGCCAGCAATGTTGGGTCACGTGCCTCTCAGACTTTGACTCTCTTATGTCTCTTCTTTTAACTTCATGTCTCTCTCACTAACTCTTTTGTCTTTCTCTTCCACTTTTATGGATCTGTGATTAGATAGGGCCCAACCAGATAATCCTGGATAATCTCCTTATTAGATTGGGCCAACCTCGATAATTCAGGATAATCTTCCTATTTTAAAGTTCTTAACCTTAATCACAACTGCAAAATCCCTTTACCACACAAAGTAACATATTCATAGTCCCTGGGGATTAGAACATTTAGGGGGCCGTTATTCTGCCTACCACATTGTCTAAATTGCCGTAACATTATAGTAAGTCTAGAAATCTGGCAGAGTCAATTCTTCCACTTTTTTCTTAGAAGAATCTTTCCTGTTCTTAAATTTTAGAATAAGTTTGTTTAGTTCTGCAAAAAATTATGGTGATATTTTGATTGGGGTTATGTTGAATCTATAGATCAATTTCAGGAGAATTGATATTCTGCACTATTGAGACATAATCATAAACACTGTTTTTTCCCTCACAATTATTTGCCTTTTTCAGATTTTTAAAAGTTTTCTTTAATTTCTCTGAAGAAAGTTTTCTATTTGCCCTTAGAAATCATGTTTTTGTGAGATTTACTCCCAAGGATTTCATATTTTTTTATTTTATTGTACAACATATTTTAAAATAAATTCCAGTTTTGACAGACTGACTTCATACTAGAGACCTATAAACTGTCATTAAGAATCACTGTCTTTCTCAGAGCCAGCCAGGTGGTAATAGTGGTTAAGTTCACATGCTCCACTTCCATGGCCGGGGATTCACCAGTTTGGATCCCAGGTGCGAACCTACACACCACTCATCAAGCCATGCTGTAGCAGGCATCCCACATGTAAAATAGAGGAAGATGGGCACAGGTGTTAGCTCAGGGCCAATCTTTCTCAGCAAAAAGAGGAGGATTGGTGACAGATGTTAGCTCAGGGCTAATCGTCCTCAAAAAAAAAAAAAAAAAAAAAAGAATCACTGTCTTGCCAGTTGAAAAACTCTCCTTTCATAGTCCATTCACATAGAGCCTCACTTAAGTCCTGTTTGGGCACTTTACTGTTTTTAGCATAGCTTAATGACTCAATGTCATTGCCTTGCACGAGTAAGTAATCAAATTATATATCTAGTTTCCTGAATTCTAGAATGTAGTATCTTCAGGGTGATTTCACGAATAGGTTTATCTACTAAAAGAATATCATTCTTTTATATGTAAGAGTGTCAATCATGAAAAACATGTCATCATCACCACTATTGGTACTTTGATGCAGGTAGTAATATAATCATATCTTTCACTTAACATTTTAATTGATACGCTGGTATCTAGTCATTACACTTCTGTCTAAGACAACTAACTTATCTTTCCAAATATTGACACTGTTCAAATGGTTTCAAAATTTCCATGACAAATATGCAGTAAAATCTAGTGTCTTAAGTTTGGCATTTAAGATTCTGAAAATGTGTGGCTTTGAATAATTCTCTCACTTTTCTTTCACCACCTTTTTCTTGTCCGTAGATCTCCTCACGACACTAAAGTTCCAGTCACAACAGGCACCTATGAAATCCTCTACTAACCTGAGTAATTTATGCCTATATGCCTTTTCTGCGGTACTTACTTTAGCTAGGAGCCTTTTACCTCATTCAGCAAAATCACAAAGATTCTTTAATGCCTCCTCAAGGGCAGCCTCCCTTTTAAAGCCTTTACTCACCCCGACAGTCAGAATTAGCATCCCTCTTTTGTACTCCCCATGTACCTAATTTTTGCTTTGGTTTATCATAAATAGTAAAATTTTAGGGACCAGGATTATTTCTTATTCAATTTTTTATTCTCTGGGAACAGCGGGAGTGCCATGTGTGTAGTAGGCATTCACTGCTTCTTTCAGAATAAGTCAGGTTTTATTGTGTGTAGAATACATTCATTTATAAACTTGTTTGTTATGTTTAACTGAATCCAAGAAAGTGAGATGTCTGAATGGTTATTTCAGATTTCAGTGTTCATAATTATCATATATAAACTAGACATAGATCAATTTCAATGCTATTGTCAATAAAAACAAGCTGTGCCTTGTATTCTCATTTCTTTGAACTTGAATTCTGTCAGATTTCAGAGAATAAAGAGATCCCGAATCTTCCAGTTCTGAAAACTCTATAAAACATTTGTTTCTCTAAGAAATGTGTCTATGGTTTAGCTGAAGCTAATTTTTCCTCCTGGTCTAAAAAGTACAGTGAGCCAGTTTGAAAGGGTTAGAGATAAGGAAGAGTATAGCCATCTTAAATGGAATGCTTGATGATGAGTCCTAAATATGAACGTCTCCAACAATTTTAAATGTGCCTCTTCCCCTATGTTATGTAAGAGCAAGGCCCATCCCAGTGTGGTGTGTTTTCAAAGTGAAGGGAATGCATATTTGAGAGGTAGCACTATGCTAAAGAGAGATAAAATAAATTCCAGGGAGTCCAAGGAGAGTACAAGTCTTACATCTCACAGATGAATTAGAAAGATAGATGAATATGAATTTCTGCATTTGAATATCTAAAGCCGTTTATAACACTACATCTTTTGCTCTCAAATACACAGTTCTTGTCATAGAAATACTTCTAATATTTTGTATAACAAAATGTACTCTGAACAGCTATATGCATAAGAGAGATTGACATATTGAATAGTATCTCCGAATATAAAGATGTAAATAGAATTAAATTTCAAAAAGCAATCCAGTAAGTTAGGTAAAATGCTTGGAATTACCTAGTGATGTTGGTTAAGTGGCTATTGTTCATTCTACTGGAAGAGGGGTAACAATTTCAGATTATATTAGTATGCTTTCTATTTTTTTTTCCTTTGGGAGATTTTTATCATTCTGGTGTGTGCTTGTTTCTAAACATTGGAATAGGTCAATTTTTTTCCTATTCTGGGTAATATTCACAGCAAATGGTGTTAGAACCATGGATTATCTAATTAATGATATTCTTTCAAAAGCATATATTTTAAAATGCATATCGTGTGTCAGGCACTATTCTAAATGACTATTCTCATCGTCAAAAAAAACAAAACAGCAAAATATATCTGATTACTTGAAGTCTACAGTCTAGACAGGAATTGTAGGTAGAAATTAATAAATAATATGAATAGGTAAAATATATTGGATGTTGAAAGGAGATAACTGTTATGGAAAAAAAGAAAAAAAAGAGAGCAAGTTAAGAGGGATGAATGGATGCTAAGGATAGGAGTGATGGGTAAATTTCAGAATTCAGGACAGGCATCGATAAGGTCAGTTTTGAGCAAAGATTTGAAGGATGTGATTGAGCTGATCATGTGGATTTATGGAGGAGAAGCTTATAGGCAAAGGAGATACCATGAGATCACACAACATGCTATTTATAAACTATTTGAAGGTGAGTAGTATGTCCATGACAGAAAAAGACCATAAAGTGAAACTTGCATTTTCTGTCTGTTTTTGAGAACGTATTAAGTACCAGGAAATTTGCTTGGCTTTACACCTTTGTGATTTCCAATCTAATAACAACCCTTCCAGGTAGATATTATTCCTATTTAACAGATGAGAAAATTAGTCCGAGAAATGAAAGATAGTTTAATCACTCCTAACTAATGTGTAAGTAGTGGGGCTAGGATTCCAATAATGCCAAGTGTGTGAGTTTATTTAAATTTTTGCACTCTTTTCATTAAGGAAACTTTTTGTTATACAAAATCCCATGAATACGGTTTGTTTTTCTGACCACCGATGATAAGTTTTTTTCATGAAAAATTCAAATACTGTTTTAAGTAGTTTTAAAATTCATTAATGAGAACTTAGTCAATGGAATTTTAGTCAGGTCATCTTGGATAACTAGAGTTCAGAGCTTTTGCTCTTTATTTCCTCTTCATCTATGAAGTAAAATATAGCATCCTATATTTGGGTTTCTACGTATTTTAGCTTGGTATGATAGGAAACATTATTAATACTTTTATTATGTTAGTCATTTTTGAAATATATTTGAAAACAATTACCATGTTCCTTTTTCTTTTTTTTCCTTCTTCTCCCTAAAGCCCCCCAGCACATAGTTGTATATTGTAGCCGTGCATGCCTCTGGTTGTGGCATGTGGGATGCCACCTCAGCATGGCCTGATGAACAGTGCCATGTCCACATCCAGGATCTGAGCCGGCGAACCCCTGCGCTGCCGAAGTGGAGCGCACAGACTTAACCACTCAGCCATGGGGCCGGCCCAGTTGCCTTTTTCCAATTGCCTATATTATGGAAAAAACTGAGATATTTCCAATTTGTACAATTAGTCAGTCATCTCTATAACACATTAGACTATAGGTCCCTTCAATCCAGAGAGGAATAGTAGAAAGAAATTAATAAATATAGGTCCCATACAGGTCACTCCTCTCCTTTTAACTTATTTTTTATACACTACATAAACCGTGTGTTTTACATGGTTATTCTTTGATTCTATTTCAAGTTCTTTTTCTTTGTATTCTAGCTTTCCCAGAGAGATAGCTTATCCCCACTACAAAAGATAGCTAATGGTATTCTTTAAGTAAAATTTATTTTAATCAGTTAAACTCTCAGAAAGCAACCATATTTTTATTATTGAGAGAATTACATTTTACCCTCTAAAAAGCTAACTATAAGATGTTTTGTATACTATATGTCAAGGCAACCAAAAATTTCAATGGTGTAGTATTCTTTACACACATAGTTGAACCCAGATTCATCTAGGATAAATTGGATTTTTTAGGGTTCTGAGGTTGGAGGGGATGAAAAGGAAATTTAATCTGTCTTAATTGGTTTCATGAAGGATTCAGTGACTCACACTTTTTCAATTTTTTCCTGGGTATCTTAGATAGTGACAATGATAGATGGCTACTTTGCCATACTGTTCTCTAAGAATCAAATGTTGCAAATTTAAATTATTTTTTACAGTAAAGAGAAAATCATCCACTCTTTTCCACTTGTCACCCATTAGGCTCCCACTAATTTTAATTCTGTTAAAGGAAGTAGGAAAATATTGATTCATATTTTCTAAGTGTCTAGTTATATCTCTCTCTAACAAATACATTCTCATAAAAAAGGATCCTAAAGCACCAATTCCTCTCCATTGTAATTTATTTGGTATTTTAAATAGTAGTCTTAGATGAAAACATGGTTAACTTGAAACTCAGAAGTAGTTTTGACACTTGAAGAATCTGGCTGAAATTCTTTCCTTTCATTTTCTGCTATTTTTTTTGAAAAAAAAAAAACCTAGAAACTGCTCGCTTGATTTTCAAATTTGTGGTTACTTCTACTAAAGTCAGTCTCTCAATGATCTTTCTCTACCTAGTTTCAGCCTTTCACTGGGGGTTGGTGATTCACTGTCCCTATGCCCTTCAAACTCACAGTGACCAGATGTCATGAAACACCTTTCCTTCACATCTTCCCATGAGACTTGCAGTTTATTATATATTTCTCATTTTGTTGAATGGTACCATCACCCACCTCTTTCTCTCTAAGTGTTCTGGGGGCCGCTCATTATTTCTAACATTTAATTGGCTATATATTATGCAAATTTTATTCTCATTTTTTGTTTTTATTATCTATTATCTCTCGTCCCTCTCTTTCCTCTGGATTTTTACAATAGCCTCTGAATTCTCTCCTCATGTCCCTCCAATCTATCCTCCATGCTACTGCTAATATGAACTTTCGAAATGCAAATCTTATTTTGTTAATATCCTGCTTACGTTTCATTTGTATAGTATTACCTGTAAGGAAAAAGAAATCAAATCTTTGGATTGGCATTCAAGGCTTTTCATGATCTAAGTCCTGGCTGCCACTAGAGGCAAGTCTTATACAGTTGTATTTTTTTAAAAACGTTGTATTGTAATTATTTCCTTAAATATAATTTCTCTCCTACTAGATCTTGAAGTTATTGAGAAGTTGAATTTTATTCCACCCATCTCTGGATCCAGGTGTCTCATTCAGTGCCTGACATATTCTTTTTTCGACATATTACATTTTCTTATTCTTTTAAAAATTATATCATATTTTGACTTAAGAAGTATTTTTAAAGGTCACAATAGTTTAGCACATTATTTGCTAAAGGAAAACGAGCAGTGATATGGGAATCACAAGAGCTGGATCTTCATTTCAGCACTACAGCCTCCTTGCCACATGACTGTCTAAACTCCGGATTCACTACCTATAAAGTGGGAGGAATAATTCCACCTTGCCTACTTGCAGGTTGTATTGAGGATCAAAAGTGGTGACATTTATAACGACACTTTGTGCATGATAAAGTTCGATAAAAATAAGATGCATTACTGTTATTAAAACCAGGTAAAAATACTGAAATCAGCTTTACCTTTTCAGTAAACACAGTAATGAGTGTTACTCAAATATATTCCTTCTGTGAAAAGAAAATTTCTGCCCATGACACTTTTGAAAACCTTTTTGTACATTCTCGTGGAGAAAGTTGTGTGTCTGTTTCTGCGTGTGTGTGTGGTTATTACTAACTATGATAGCACACAGTTAATAAATTTCTCCTGTGTACTATTTAAGGATTTGATAAAACAATGTCCATTTGTTTCATGATTTTCATATATGGAAGAAAATCCAATCATTTTTATAATTTCCTTTTATGGAAACACATCATATTAAATAGTAAAGTTACATGAAGTGAAAATTTCAGCATCACAATACTGATTCATTTAAAAAATTTCAAGGACAATGAAAGTAGGGGAAAAGAGATTAAAATATTTTTTTTTGAGCTATGTACATTTCTAAATATCAAAGATTCAAAAACTTCTTCCTTCTTGGCTACTCACCTTTTTTTTTTAAGCGAGACAGATGGGGAGTATGGCTGAGACATTGATGGATGTTTTAATCCAGGAAGCAGGTTTCTGAGTCTGAATATATCTTGCCAATTATCAACAGTAGCTATGCTTTCACCCTCAGCTCGTTGCTTTAGTGTGAAAAGAGAACCAACAAATGATGCTGGTGTTGCTTGCAGACAGTGACATGACCCAAGAAGTGTTGTCTGTGGGAAAGTGACAGCAGTACGACCTGTAATGGAAATGATTAATTGCTGTGAGGTATGAGTGAAAGTATTTATCAGGATGTTAAACTTTTGGGATCAATTTTTAGGGCAGATGAAGATATTGCGTTATATAATAATTGCCTTCTATCTTGTCCCACACTGCTTTTTATAATTTGCTACTTTTACCCTTTACCGTTCACACCTGTAAATTCATTTCGTATTTGCTAACATAAAGCAAGAATAGTTCTTCTTCATCTAATACTTTGCAAACGTCAGGCCTTTTTTTTTTTTTTTAAAGATTTTATTTTTTCCTTTTTCTCCCCAAAGCCCCCCCGGTACATAGTTGTATATTCTTCGTTGTGGGTCCTTCTAGTTGTGGCATGCGGGACGCTGCCTCAGCGTGGTTTGATGAGCAGTGCCATGTCCGCGCCCAGGATTCGAACCAACGAAACACTGGGCCGCCTGCAGCGGAGCGCACGAACTTAACCACTCGGCCACGGGGTCAGCCCCCACGTCAGACCTATTTAATCTTTCTTTCCTTACTAGGTTTCAAAAACAATGTCCTTAATATTTACATAAACTGTATAGGTTTTATAATAATTGATTATAATTTGACTTAGTGGCATTACTTTCATTTTAGTCACAATTTTCTAGGAAAACTATACCTTTAAAGTGATATAGAGCTGGTCAGTTCTATTTCCTTTTCTCATCTCCTTGTTTTTTCCCTTCTTGAGCCTCAGTTTATAATTTAAGCAGAAAACAAAACAAAATATAGAAAACAAAGAATTCCTTAGTGAAAGATTGGTCAAGTCAGATAGTGTCAGAAAGTGTTATTGTTGACTCAACTGCAAGTTGCTTTTTTAAAAAAAAGTTGACATTTCTATTCTCTTCACTTATTATTCTGGCTCATCTTTCAGCCCTAGCAATAATACTAACCAGTTAGTGAGCACTCATTATTACCTGGGTCTGCACGAGAGGCTTTATAGGCAATCTCAGATTTAATTCTCATAACTGTGCTACAGATGATAGCATTGAGGCCCAGACTGGCTGATAAATTTTCCCATATTCATACAGTTCATCTGACTGATGGAACAAGAAATCTCATTAAGATCTGTCTTACTCTAAAACCTGTGCTCTTTATATTACTAAACAGAGCCTCTGAGTTTTATCTTCTAAAATTCATTTTCTATATCAGTGCTTTATTTTGCACTGTGTGAGATTTCCAAGTGCTTTCCTCTTCCATTTTTCTCCCAAGATACTTACTGTAGAGAATGTCAGGGCAGACTAGCAACCACGCAAGAGAAAAAGTCTGAGATCTCTGACTTTGGTTCCAACACGCATCAACCAAGTTTTAACTGTGAAGCCCACAGCACAGCAACATCACTCTGAGCCTTAGTTGTCACGTTTACAATTTGAAGATGGTAATAAAACCAAATCATTCATGAAGATTCAATGAGGTAATTAATACATAAAGTTTTAATACAACACATAACATGGTACTTCATATCCTGGCATACTTAATACGTTTATTATTATGTAGCATTTGATTTAGCATTTGGAGTTTTTAATTTAAATATATAATTTTGCATGTGCCTTTCAAATCATTGACATATTTTGCTCCTTGATGACACCTTTATTCAGACATTTCTGAAATGTTTATGACATAAGAAAGCCTCTGGGAAAAAATTGAAACTCCCAATATTGAGACATAAATGACAGGACTGTGATGACTAGAGGTGCCTGGATGGAAAAGTGTGGCTGTGAATAACTTCTATCTCTGTTGAATGCAGTAATTTCTGTAGAGGAAGCCATCACTTTACAGATTATATATGCAAACACTTTAAACTTCTTCTAACTTATGTGTACTTTAGTTTGGCTAAGAGGCACATGGTTTTTACTGATTTCACCAAATTAATTAGGTATTGCATGTGCTTGGTCTCATAAGGCCTTTTTTTGACTAATATTATACTATCTTATCTACTTTAACTTCTGAAGATTTATTAAGATAACAGCGGTATAGTCTCTAAATGGACACTAGTATATGGCCAGTCATGTGCTGGTAAATGTTTAATAATCTATTCCTTAGGATAAAAGAAACACACACACACACAAGCACAACCTTGTTTTGTATTGTTGGTTGATTTCCTTGGTGTGAATTCTCTTACCGTAGCTGATTTCAATGGGACATCACTAAACGTGTTGTTGGGAAGAACTCTAGCACGTCACTAGGTACAGCTCACTTACAAGCAAATTTGCTTCACAAAGCCAACCAAATGGAAACATATGTCTGAGAATAATGACAGAGATTTTGGAAACAGAATCAAGATGCAATAAGACTATTGGAAATTGTAACACCCTTGAGTTACCAGATGACTCATGTTAAAATTTTTCTTATAGAAGAAGTAATCATCTGAACTCATATAGACTGACTTGCTCTCTGGAAGCTTCCATGTTAGGGATGCTTTAAGTTGGAATAACTTAGTACTCTCATACAAAGGCACTACTTTACCAAACAGAATTTTTTTTTTTTGAAATTCACCAACAAATCCTATTTTATTTTCTGTTAAACTAGGTAAATCATATAGAGAAAGGATTACAGATTCTAAAAACGCTCAATAACCTTAATTAATAAAAAAATAATCAACTAGAAGACAAACCATTAATGTTACCTTACGAGATACAAGGGATTTCTAACACTCTAAAACAAAAAAAAATTACTAGTTGAGTGGCCCCCAAAGTTAGAAGCACACATACTTGAGAAAATTTGATTTTTATTCTGACTTGGAGTTTTCCCCTTTAATCCCCAAAATGAGACAAAAGCAATTTGCTTTCACTCTAAACTATAAATAAGTCCTGATAATGTATCTTAGACTTAAATGGTTCCAGATGTTTTTTGCATAAATTTTTGTTTGCATAAAGTCCATAAAATAAAATAAATGTAGAATAAAGTAATGCATAAAATAATGTAGAATAAGAGGGCAAACATATGATTAGCATTGGTGATACAATTTTCACACTGCTGCTTGCTGTACAGGTAGCAAGGTTGAACACAACATCCTGCCCATTAAAGCATTTTGTCTTCCTGTATTCTTTAAGTTGATGGCAAGAATCTCCAACAAATGTTACTTAAATAAACAACTTGGGCATTAACCTTTACTTCTCCATCAATCACCAAACCTTGTCGAGTTTATCTCTACATATTTTAAAAATTGACTTCCGTCTTTTCTTACAAACACTTTATTAAGCTTTTTTCAAATCCCTGCGGTATTTATAATTGGGAACAAAAGTTACAATAATGTCATTGTCAGGTTATGATGATCAATTGAGATCATATGTATCAAGGACTTAAGCTAGCATCTGATACTTAGTATGATACACTGTTAAATGTCCACAGTGATTGTTATTATTATTATTACCCTTCATTGTCTCATAATAGGTATTGAGTGACTTCTATATGTCATACACTGTTCCAAGTTCTTGTTACACAGTGAATCAAAGGAGATTCATTTTCCCATGAAAATTACATTTTAGTAGATGAACACAGAAAAGAAAAGAAAATATAAATTATGGCAGGTGGCAATAAGTGCTATGTAGAAAAGGAAAGTTGAGTAAAGGAATACAGAGCAAATGCAGTATAGGGTGTAGAGAGGGGGATGCTATTTATATAGGCCGTGTAATGAGGTGAAGTTTGAGAAATATCTTGAGTGGTGTTCAGATGAACACCTTGAGGGAAAAGCATTCTAGGATGAAGGAACAGAAAGTGCAAAGACCTTGAGTACATACTGTGTTCCTAAATGATCACGGAGGCCAAGGTAGGGGAGCAGAGTAAACAGGGAAGAGGAGGAAGAGAAAAAGAAGGCAGGGCAAGATCATCTAGGGCCTTATTTTTATTTTTCTGTTTTAGTAGCCTTTCTGCTTCTTTCTATTTTTTCCACTCAAATTTACAGTTTGCAAAACTACTTGGTATATTTTCCTAAAAGGCAATTTGCCAACACTTTGCTTAAAAGCATTCAGGAAGTTTCTATCACTTACAAATCACGTTACATAACATTCAAGAGTAGCCATGGTTTACTTTCTATTTCCATGCAGATATCTAGTCATGTAGTACTTTGGATTTTACATTTCTCGAGATCCACATTTACTTGGTTCTCCCCAGGTGCACCATGCTACTCTTATTAGCATTTACTATCTCTTATTTCTGGAAT
Organism: Equus asinus; assembly: GCF_041296235.1. Lineage (NCBI taxonomy): Eukaryota > Metazoa > Chordata > Mammalia > Perissodactyla > Equidae > Equus > Equus asinus. The sequence goes on along the minus strand of NC_091792.1, from coordinate 113,601,613 downwards.
GTACTTCTCTCCTTTCTGAATCTAAATAATCTTTGCTCATCTACTGAAATTCAGCCCAACTGTCAGATCCTTTGGGAAGCTGTTTCTAACCAACTCCAGTTTGGAATAGCTGGCCCTTCTTCCTGTTCACAGAATCTGCACACATTTGTGATCATTGCATTTGTCTTCCCCACTAGGCTTGGTGCTCCTTGAAATTAGGTGATGAGACTTCAGGGTTAAGCACTGTAACTGACGTGTATTAGACACTCGATTAATACTTATTTAATGTACAATCAATCAATCAATAAAATATACCAAAGAAAATTTTCTGATATTTTTCACTGGAGCAGAATGTCTACATACATTACAAATGCTTCTAATTTTTATAAGGAAATGGGTATGAGTAACATGCTCTCATTTTTCATATTGCACACTTTAATCTTCTCTTCAGAGTTGAAACAAACTAAAGCACTTGCCTAACAATGACTTTGGTAAATTTCAACACATCTGCTCTTAAAGCAGCTTTAGAAAACCCTGTTACACACATACCAGTGTTTCTAGGGACTTTCTTTTTCAGCCAGGCTCATTCAGTGTTAAGAGGTGAAGACTTTCTGTGTTAGAATCATGATTTTAGAACATGCATCTTTTACTCTGAGCAGAAAATCCCCTAAAGACTCATTTTATGCTCACCAGTGATTCAATAAACCAAGAGACAACTGCTCATATTGAACAAATCATTTTTCCTGGTCAAATAAACATTTTCATAACCTTTGACCAGGAGAGCTCTGTTGTGATATTGAGGCCAAAAAATTAATTCCTATTCCTATGTTTTCGCTTTTCAAAATGTTAGTTGCTGACCTTGGAAATAATAAGTCAATAGGCAATAATGCAGTCAATAGAAAAGATCATTTAATAAAAAGATATGAGACACTGAGGACAGAAAAAAATTTAAAAAATATTTTTCCTATGGGTTTCTTAAGCAATTCTTTAGAGTTGATACAAACGTCAGTAAAGTATTTTGTAACAATCCAATTTAAAATCTGCAGCTGTGCTTTCAATGTTGGCTGATGAGCTAAAGCACTTTCAATCAACAAACAACATGAGATTTTAATAAAGAAATATTTATTATAATCATAAAATTGTATATCAGAAAAAATACCCTTGAGCTAGTTTTTATTTCTTTGTGTTATCTGGGATTATATGCCATAACTCTGACATATGGGGTTATCACATCAAATAAAAGCATAAACCATTTTCGCTTCTCCAGATTAATTAGAAAAAGCTTATTTCAAAAAAGAAATGTGGCTCAACGCTTATTAAATGGCTTGAAAAATACATTATTATCTTTCAGCATTTTGTAAGTAGGTCTCTGGAATGTCAAGTTCAGAATTAATTTATTGTACGTGCTTGAATAACTAGAAAAATTGTGCATTGAACTTATCAATGCTTAGCAATTACTTACAGTATAGAATGTTTCTCTCATTGTGTGCATAAATACTATTCTTGAGCATTTTCTTCTATAATAAAGGATTTTTATAGCTTTTTTCCCTCTAAGGTCTCAAATTATTAAAAAGTATTTGTGGTTTCTTATGTTAAGTGTAACTCATTTAGGCAAATAATAATCACAATTTTAAATGATAAAAAGTGTAGTTAATGCAAAATTATTAATATGAAAACAATTTATAAAAAAGTAAATAAGAAAAGACAACTTAATATTATTTTTGAAATTTGACTTTGCAAAAACTAAAAAACTGACAAGTTATTTTTTACTACTACTGATCCGAGGATATTAGGAAACTGGTTTGGTTTATTTTTCTTTTTACTAATGAACAAATGTTCTCATTAATGAGAGAAATTTAAATTCAATTAATGTATTAAGCCCATAATGTATCCAGATATTGGTGTTTAAAAGAATATAAACATGAGCAAAGCGTGACCCTTCCTTTTAATCTAGTGGAAGAGAAAGAGCATATTCCCATATTCATATAAATCTGGAGACAATACACAAACTTGATGAAATACACAACCTACAAACAAGCCCCACACTCACAGACACATACATAGGATAGTCTCAATTCGGGGGATTGAAAATGAAGAAAGAGTCATAGGTGAGACGGGTTTGAAAGAAGTAGGGTTTGTAGAGGCAGGGATGTTGGTAAGAGGGACACGGAAGGAAATGATATAGGATAAGCCCTAAGATGGGAAAACATAAGCCATATCCAGTAAAAAGCAAGTCTCTCGACATGACTGATGCATATAATTCATTTTTCTGGGAAAGGTCATTTGGAAAGAACGATTTAGATCTGACAATAGTAAACCATGATGGTCATGATGAGTCATCTACACATTATCTGTAGCCAAAGGAGAGCATGTAAATCATTTTCAGCACTGACCTAATGAGATTTGCTTTCTCTGGTAATGACATATAGACTAAATTCTAACCGCAATCAAATAGGTATATACTACTGGCAGAATATAAACAGGTTGTCTACACAGTGGTAGGCATACACCTCAGTGTGTTAACCACATGTTCTATAGAAGTACATATTAGAAGAAAGAAAGAAGACATATTGGATTGTCTTTATTTAAAATCTGATCTAAGTCATGAGAGTGTTTCGTTTTTACAAATGAGTTTATGGCTTGTCATTGGAACCCTCCCTCATTCACAGAGCATGTATTCTCAGGGAGGCTGAGGGTTTGTCACTTTGTTCTCACAGCGGCACATGCTTTCCATTTATTTAACACACCAAAATTGTGTACCAACACATCCTAAATACGGTTAGTGTTATGATAAAATGCATTTGAATTGTAAAACTTTATTATATTTTCTATCTAGATAAGTTATCTTGAACATCTTTGTTTAGCCCGACATTTTACTGTTACCTCCATGTAGTCCTTAAAAGACTTGTCAAAGTTAAAGGTGAATTATATATTTTTCTTTTACAAAAAGTATTGCTCTGAATTTGACATTTTGTTTACAAACAAGTAACTATCAATAATAACCTATTGGCAAGCTGTTATAAAATTAAAAATAAATATAAATGAATATAAAAGTTCAGTTTTTTCAACATAAAGATGACCTTTTCACAATGAGTGAGAAAGTTAATGCTTTTCAAAAGAAACTTGCACTATGGACAATGACATTTTGAAAACATGTTTGGAATTGTTCCAGTTATGTGATTTTATTGTCATAATAAGACAATAAGACATTAACAACACCTTTAAAATATCTTATATAATGCACATAAAAATTTATTGGAAACAGAATTTTCTTATCTCCTCAAAAATCTTCTAAATGAAGAGATTCAGGAGAGGTGTAAACCAACTTACTAACAATTTTTAAAAATCCCCTTTAGTTTCTAAATGTTTCTTACCAGCATTTCAATAAAAATCTGTGAACAGTTGATCATTTGTTAAATATGCTAAACAACATAAGGTAATCAAACCACGAATGGCTTTCTTCCTTTTAGATCTATACATCTTCTATGGTGTATTTTTCAGGTATGACAGTCATTAAAACACATTTGTGAAAATACTTATGACAAACGAGGCTCATAAATTGCTAAGCCACAAATTTCTAAGTAGAGATGATCAAAAATAGAGATGCATAATCGACCATGTTTCTTTCATTAAAGTATTATCAATATTAGATTTTAATGAGGCCTAAAACCTTGCTTAATAATTAAAATTAAAATATGTTGTATATCCTTTTAAAGTCTCTATCTGGTACACATGCATTATAATGCAAATAATATTTACAATGGCATGTAATTTAAAACTAAATCCATATTAATATTTGAAGAAACCACTGGTCTAGCTAGGTCATTTCTTTATTGCCATGGACTTTTTCCTTTAAATAAAATCGTCATGAAAATCCAACCACATACATTAATAAAAAACAAACTATATTGATCAAGATTAATTTGCTTCGGGCTTTGGAGTATATGTGAGGAATCCCAGTCACTCAGCACCCTGTTCCTTGCCTCTTCTCAACAGCTGGAAAGCCCTGGACCCTGGTAACACAGTTTGAAGAGCATTGATCTAAATGACAATTAAAGGTTGCTTTCAATTGGGTAATGGCATATATGACATGTTGCATCAGTTGCATCTGTTTATCTTCCATTCTTAGAACTGCTTTTTCACTCCTCTTCTAACAATCCACTCTTCCTTGTCCCAGCAACATCTTAACCACATACAGTCCCATTTGTAACCACCAACAAAAACTTAACTTCTAACGCTTACTAGTATTCCTAAATTTAAGTTTGATCAAAACTGTGATTTTTAAAACAGAAACTCATGCACGGAGATTATGGGAACAAATTCAGGCATGCCATGTTTTATTTCCTGACCTCCATTTGAAAGATATTTCTGGAAATCCTCTGCCAAATAGGTCCCATTGAAGTAGGAAACAGTGACTGCAACACAATGCTGCTTGGACTGAACTCAGAAGCTGGATCCACCTTTGCACACTATAGTTATCCACCCAACGGAGGTATTGAGAATAATCCGTATCCCAATAAGTGTCTTTCTCTCAGAAGACACCCATTTCAATAATCAGTCCTGGGCTTGATATTGGTGTCGATGAGCAATGGTCGACAGGGAGAGATTTTAACTAGACAGTTTAGGTAAGACTACTTCATGTCCAACATAGAGAAAAGTCTGTAGTTGGTCTGGCCTCCTTGGCTAATGCTCAGATGTTATTCTCTGTCTTCATGATTTCATTCTTTGTGCACATAACAAACTATAATGGCATTTTAAAAATCATTGCATAGAGTCTTGAGATATATTTTCCTGGCATACATTCAAGTCACAGTTATTGTTACTTAAAGTACAATAAGTACTGTTAACGTTCTTGTATTTAATATAACTACAATTCTAGCTAATAGCAGGAATAAATTCAGAACACAAATAATTCAAACAGGAAACACATGTAGATGGTGAACATTTCCCTAAATTATTGATAATCTTATTACAATTTCTTCACCTACATTCCTTTTAAAGTTAGTAGACACAACTTGATTTTATAATAACTAATGTCTAAGGCATCCTTTTGAGAAATATACTTCTCCCTCCTAATGGAGCTGGCAATCAAATTACATGGCCCCATTCCTCCAGCCACAGGGATGGTTATGCGGCTCAGGTTGGCTAACCAGACACCCTTTTTCCCAAGCTACAGTGTTGTTATAGATATTGTCTTATGGCAAAGTCTGTCTATTTGAGTTATTCCGTGGACATTTGAGCAGGTGAAAGAATGAGAGTGAGGGAGAGAGAAAGAGACAGTTGTGATATGGTTTGAGCCCCGTGTCTAGTCTTGCTGAAAACTAAATGGACTTTTCAGTTAAATTAGCCACTATATTTACCCTCTCTTCTTAATCTTATTCTGCGTTAATCTAACAATTTACTGTATATTGTTTCTTTTTTTCTTAATCTATATTGTTTCATTTTCATTGAAAAGTATCCAACCATTTAATCATGTACACAAATAAACACTCGTATAAATATTGTGACAGATTAAAAATGGCCACAAATTCTTTGACATCCCCACCTTTAAAATGCGAGAACCATTTCCCAACCCCTTGAATCTAGGCTTTGAGCATGACAGAACTGATGCTTGCCAGTTTTGGAACTAACCAATAAGAGGCTTGTTAGCCTCCACTTCCTTTTCATGGAGCCCTGAACTTTCATTTAAGAAGTCAGACCACTTTCTGTGCAGGCTATGCAAAATCTCAAGGTAACCACATGGAGAGTCCATGAGGGGAGGGAGGCAGACAGAGACAGGAGGACAGAGAGAAGCTCCACCAGCCCCAGCCATTCAGATCATCCCAGCAGAGGCCCCAGATGTTGTGGAGCCCAGATAAGCCCCTGGTCCCTGCCCAGATTCTTGACTTATATAATATTGAAATAAAATAATGATAAATTGTTTTAAGCCACTTCATTTTGAGTAGTGTCACAAAAATTGATGGAATAGTTATGACTTTTTTTTATTATATTCTTATTTTACAAGTTTTCTCTCCTTAGAAGACAGGACAGATCTGCAAGCAAATAAACAAAATCAAGCTGATACATGTTAATAAATCACTTAGTAGCTTTTAGTTGGCTTTATCACTATTCTTAATACTGTGACAGAGACTGCAACCCCATTACTGGCTGCATCTGGTATAGACCACTTCTACCATTCTCACCTTTTTTAGTCCACTGCCGGGGAACACTCAGATTCTTTACATTTTTCTCTTTCCTCTCCATATATTTACAAAATGGTATCATGTTTGTGAATATTTTGTGCACCATTTAAAATTTTTTCAATATATTGTGAACCTTTCCTTGCCAATAAACATTCTCATATAAATTATTTCTATATCTGCATAAGTATTTCACTATTTTGCTTACAATTTGCTATTGTTTAATAGTTACTTTTTATCACTTTGGGTGTTAGTACTTTCCCTTCTGATTTCAAGATGGCTGTCATAGGTCCAGCCATCACATCCATGCTCAAGGCAAGATGAGAACAAGAGCAACACCTGCATTTGTCAGCTTTTAACAAAACGTTAGAGATTTTACAGAAATCTTCAACATAATTTGCTACATGTAATGGGTCAGAATTAAGTCACATTCCTCCCTTTCTTGACCCCTCTGCCCCTAGAACATGGTGGTCTGGAAAAATGAACTTTTAGCTAGGTCCATTCTCATTTCCCTAAATTCAAGATTCTTTTGACGGGATAAATGGGGGAATTATTATCACTATCTACTCTTAATTCAACTTAAAGGATATGCTTGAGGAGATGGACAGACAGACAAGGAAAGAGAGAGAGAGGGAGGGAGAAGGAGGGTAAAGCAGGAAGGGGGGAGCGAGGGAAGGAGAGGAGAGGGGAGAGAGAGAGAAAATTCGTAGCACTCATGTAGGACTTTTGGGAGATGGAGGAACAGGGGTTTTGAAAATTTTTATTTTTTATTATAATTTTGTGTAAAGTATCCTATAGTCATATTTGACAAGTTAGTGATATAAATTGCCTACTTAAAAAAAATAAAAATTGAAGGGAAATGCTCATAGCTAAATAAACATGGTACTTTTGCCTGCAGGAATTTTGGGGTTTTAAATTGAGCATAAAGGAAAAAGTCTGAGCTGGAATTTCTTTTAGAGGCTGGGTACAGAATACACAACTTATCTTTGGGTTAAAATACAGAACCAAACTAAGAAACACCCAACGGAAAATTTCTGTAATTTCCGCAGGAAATAACATATTATAATTCAATATCATTTCAATTATTCCATGCCCCATATTTGAGCATACTTTCTGTATATTTACTGTGAGTTTTTAAAGTTGATGTATATAATGCAATGATGCACTGCACTCTTCCTTCATTCCTAAAAACTTGGATGCCTTCACTGTGGCACTTTACCCTCCAAATTGCCATACACCGTGTACTATTACTTAACGTTTCTGGCTTTCATCCCATAGTCTTATCTCAGTCCAGAAATTGCCTACATTTGGGGTAAAAGTAATTTTTTTTTCTTCAGTTGTTAAAAAAGAACTAAGCTTTTTTAACTGAGATTATATTTTTCACCATCCTAAACTTTAACAGACTATCTGTCCCAACTATAAAAGATCACATGATACCCTGAGCCCTGGAATATTACGGGCATTATGATCAATATTTGACTCGAATTGTGGCTGTAGCAGTTATTATTAGACCGAAAACTGATCAAAATTGAAAAAGGGTAAACTACTTTTGTTCCCTTCTTTTTAACTTCACTTCTTCCATTAGCAATTCTGTCCGTTGCATGCCTCATTCTTTTAATTTACATGTTAAGTAGTTTTGAGCAACTGTAAATCAAACACTAGGAATACAATGGTGAACAAGAGAGAAATAATCTTTGTCCTCAGAAAATTGGTAGCCTAGTGAGGGGTACTGGAAGTTAAGGGTCTCATATTCCCGTTCTCAGTGGTCTGTAGAAGACTTGTCCCCAGTTATCAATAAAACTTTTTCATCAAGGTGTGCCTAACCTTTCCTACAAGCAATTTTAATAATACTGAGTAAAACAGAAGAAATGCTCCACTGATTTGCATGGAAGAGGAAAAGTTCATGTTTTCCCACATAGCTCTAGAATGGTACTCAACTCACATCATTAAAGAGCTTAATCTTCACCTATGGGAGAGTGGGTTCAGAGTACAGACGTTTGCATTAGACTGTGTGGGTGTGAAACCCTGCCTTATGAAATTTAGTGCCTAGATGCACTTCAGCAAATTTCCTGATCATGTGTCTCAGTTCCCTCAGCTGTAAAATGGAGATAATAGTACTTATATCGTAGAAAAATGCAAAATTTACATGAATTAATATTATAAAGTTCTTAGAACTGTGTCTGAGGCATATTAATGATGATGTTGTTGTTATGATTACAATCTTCATCCTCTTTCTCAACTATACCCAATCCTGTTCTGATTTACCTTGTCTGTTAGTAGTGTCAGTAAAAACACTCAAAATATAAAATTATTTCTTATTTTATTTAATTTTTTGCTCTCAGTCAAGTAATTGACTATTATTGATTTTCTCTCTTTGATATTTCCATCATTCGTGTCCAATTTATACTCTCACCATCACCGATGTAGTTCAGAACTGTACTGTTTTTCACTAATACAATTATATAAGCCTCTTAATTGAACTTCTGCCTGCCTTTCTTCATTCAGCATTTTTTAAGTGCCTTCTCTAAACTTTCAAATCCAAATTGCATACCATTGTCAAAGTAGTTATTCCAAGGTGTGGCTGTAATCATAAGAAAATCCTGTTCAAAGCAAAAATGGTTTCTTATTAGATACAGAATAAAATATAAATAACTTGGAAAGCATGAAAGCCCCTTCAGGAGTTTACTTCAATGTAATTTCTAGATTTATTTCTTACTATTCTCCTTCTTAGAGGATATATTCCCAGCCAAGCAAAATTAATCAGTATTTCCAGAACACAGGGGTGTACTCATGACATGTTATTAGATTTTTGGAATCAGTTTTAAAGACTCTTTATAAGAATTGAAACACAAACTGGAAAATAAATAGAACAAAGAGGTAAATTTAAATACTGCTATGCAAGTAATGGGTAAAAACCTAATGACGAGACTTCTAAGAGATGTCTTCAAGTATCTGAAAGGCTATTGCATGAATGAGGAATTAGATAAAGGTCTTTAAGTCCTCAATAAATAGACATACAGATGATGGATAATCCAGAGAGATCAATGTCAGTTCAAGTGAAGGGAAAACTTTTTTACGGTAAGAGTAATGTGCAAATAGACTACACCTAATAGAGTAATTAAAATTTTTTTATTAAAACTGTTTTTAAAATGTTTTTATGTTCACATAATATGGGTTTTGGAATAGAGAGATGTGTATCAAGTAGCCTGAAGATTTGTTCAAATAAAATCTGCTTAAAATAGTGTCCAGTGGTCCATTTTAAGAAATTTTAGGCAATATTATGTGTGTCCATATATATGGATTTTTTTTATTCACGGGGAACAGTGCCTTTCAGTACTCTCAAAGGGCTCAGCAAATGCACACACACATTTCTATTTCTATCTTTCTATCTAGAAAGACAGAAAGCAAAAATGGCAGAATTATTAACAATCGGTGAACTGGTATACTAATATCATTTGTATAATTATATTCTTCCCTTCTGAAAATTTCATAAAAATTTAAGAAAATGGAGAGTAAATGTAGAAAATGGATTTTAAAACATCATTAAATTACAGGAGTGTATTTATTTTTTATTTTGGATTTTATATGGGAGAAAGATAACCCCTTCATTCTCATAATCTTTTTACCACAAAAATAAATAAAAGTGGTCTGCTTGTGTCCATAATGGAGTAACTGGTACCAGATGTGTCTTTCTGATGTAACTATAGAACTGGGCAAAAAATAGGTGTTTGCTGTTTTTAGACATTAGTAAATAGGCAGTAAAAAAACTATTCTTGTGGAGATAGCTACATGCTTGCCTCTGTTCTCTTCCTGGAGGCACATTCTAGTCCAGAGCACACGAAGATAAAACCTAAGCAGACCATGGTAGTATTTAGAGGTGAGGAGACAGAGATGGATGTTAGGGGCTGCTAAAATGGTTGGAATTTGTGGCATAGCATATTGTAGAGAAGGTAACTGTGAAGCTGGGGATCCCAGATGCTGTGTGAGGTACACTGCAGATGCTTTTTGCAGAAGGTTGGAATATTTATACACAGAATCTGCAACGCTTAGCACAGAGCAGTTACTACAAAGCTGAAAGGTGAGGGGAGACACCAAAGTTTGCACAGTGCTCAGAAAGTTTGCACTTCTGACCAAGTCAGAGTAGAGAGATCTTACTGTGCATCCCAGGCATTTAGTTGAGATTCCAGAGAGGCTATATTTTAAGATAAAGAATGAATTACCTAGGACTAAGAACAAGATGAAATGTACCTGGTCTAAAAAACAAACAAACCTGGAAAGAATCCACCAGTGATTTAACTGGTTATCAGAATATGACTCAATGTCCTTTAAAAGAATGTCATATAATCCAGGCTCCACTCAGTGTATCACACAATGTCCAGCATATAATCACAAATTATTCTACATGTAAAGAAACAGAAAAATAAGAACTCTTAATCAAGATACAATATAACCAACCTGTTAGAATTGGTGCACAAAGACTTTAAACATCCATTATAAATACATTCTAGAAATTAAAGGAATTGGATGGCATAATGAGGTAATGGATAAGGAGTGTCAGTAGAGAAATGGAAATGTTAAAAAGAACAGAAGTTCTACAGTAGAACATTATGCTATATGAAATAAAAAAAATCACTTGATGGGATTAACCAAAGATTTGAGATGATAGAGAGAAAAAATGTTTGTGAACTTGGACACAGATCAATATAAATTATCCCACTGGAGAGTAGAAAAAAAAGTATATGTGAACACGTTGTTAGTAACTTATAGGATAATATCAAGCATTCTTACATATGTATAACTTGAGTTCTAGAAAGAGAGGAAATATTATGGGGTAGAAATAAACATTAGAACAAAACAATGGCTTAAAATTTCCCAAAGGTGGAAAAAACACAGATCTTATCAAAATCAAATCACAGATCCAAAAAGCATAATTAAATCAAGCTAAAAAATTACAAAGAAAATCACTCCAGTGTACATTATAGTAAAACTGCTATAAACCACAAATAGAGAATATTTTAATTTTAAAATTTTCAGAGGGAAAAAGAAACATTACACAAATGAGAATATGATACATTTACTAGCTAACTTATCAGAAAAGATGAAGGTCAGAAGACAACATAATGACATCTTTTATTTTTTGAGGAAGATTGGCACTGAGCTAACATCTGTTGCCAATCTTCCTTTTATTTTTTTTCTCTCCAAAGCCCCAGTACGTAGCTGTATATCCTCGTTATAAGTTCTTCTAGTTCTTCTATGTGGGATGCCACCACAGCATGGCTCAATGAGTGGTCTGTAGGTCCGCACCCAGGATCCGAACACTTGAACCCTGGGCACCCAAGCAGAGCACACGAACTTAACCACTACGCCACCAGGCTGGCCCCCTAATGACATCTTTAAAGTGTTGAAACAAACAAAAAACCTGTCATCCTAGGTTCTATAGTCATAAACGTATCCTTCAAAATTAAAGACAAAATAATGATATTTTCAGATAAATTAAATGTGAGGAAATTTGTTGCCAATCGACCTGTACCATAAGAAAGGATTTAGCAATTTCTTCAGCCTAAAGGCAAATAATACCAAATAAAAATTCAGATTTTCAAGAAGAATGTAAAGCACCAGAAAGGTAACTATGTGAATAAATTTTTTTTTTGGAAAAACACAAAATGACCTTTACTTTTTGTCTCTTTTTTCTGTAAAAGACCTGTGACTATTCATATCAAAAATTATAAAATTGTATTATTGTATTCATAAGATAGGTAGAAATAGAATATGCAGCTATATTGGAAAAAAGGAAAGGCTGGAAATAGAATTATGCTGTTGTGTAGCTATTACATGAAGTGGTATAATATATGATCTAAGTAGACAGAGTAAACTCACTAGAACAAAAAAATACAAAGAGCGAAAACTAAAAGCTAATAGAAAAAAGAGGATTGAAAATTAAAAATAATGAAAAACAAATTAAAAGAAGGCACCAATAAGTTGGAAATAAAAGGATGGATGGACAAAGATTTATCGTGCTAAGAGTAATGCAAGAAAGCTGATCTATATACACTATTATTAGCTGCAGTAGACTTTAAGACAAGGAAGGCTACCAGAGGGAAAGACTGACATGTCATTATGATTAAATGGAAAATTCTGATAGTTTTCTGGGTGTCTGTCCCTAACATTAGAATGCCAACATACATGAAACATAAACTGACAGCAGTAAAAGGAGAAAGACCAATACACAATAATAGTTCATTTAAACACAACTGTCTCAGCAATTGACAAAACAAGTAGAGAAAAGATTAGTAAAAATTCCTGTTTTCCTTCCTTTCCAATACCATTTGTTTAAAAAATATTTGTTTTCTTCTACTCCCTTCTCTTCTTGTCTCTTTTCTTCTTCTAAGATGCCAGGGCTAGCAGCATCTGTGGAGAAGTACAAAGCAGGCTGCTGGAAACGGCAGGAACTGACAGGGCCCTGGCAGAAGAAGCAGTCAGAGCCGAGATGGCCAGCAAAGTCAGCAAAGCCACAGTGTAGGGGACCCAGGGGGGGACTGATGATTTGGGGAGACTGAATACGTTGCGTGTGTAGGTTTGTGTGTGTGTGATCAAACCAGAAAATATAATGCAGAAGATGGAAATGAGATTTTTCACTTTCATGGAAGAATATACAAGTAAGGAAAAAAATAAAGAATAAATGAAAACTCTAGTTTTGGCCTAGAATAGCAGATATCAAGGTAAAATCATTGTTTTATACTGTACATATAGATGTACAGATATAAACACAAGCATATATTTTCTAATTCTCTCTGCTGAGAGGGTCTAATAGCAAGGAGCAGAACTGGTCCCTAGAGTTTCATTTCTAAGTACCATTCTTCACTACAAGGGAAACTGACATCCTAAATTTCTGATCCCAGAACTGGGCCAGGAAAAGGAAAAGATGAGCTTGGGATATCTTGCTGTGGGAAAAAGTAAGAAAGTGTTCACAGTGCTTATCTTATCTATGAAATCATTGCTTACCTCAAAGTTCTAAGGTTGTTTTCTACTGGAAGCTTGCCATATTTCATTTGTATGCATAGATATATTATAAATTTCAAATTAATTTTGGTGAAAACTGTTAGGTAGAGGTCAAGGTGCTTGGGAAAAAAAAGAGGTAGAGGTTATGATGCTCACAAGAATTTGTCAACTCTCCTTGAACTTAAAATATGTAAGTCTAGGGACAGCCCCACGGTCAAGTGGTTAAGTTTGCGCACTCCGCTTTGGCAGCCCAGGGTGTCACCAGTTTGGATCCCAGGCGTGGACCTAGCACTGCTCATCAGGCCATGCTGAGGCAGCGTCCCACATAGCACAACTAGAAGGATCTACAACTAGAATATACAACTATGTAATGGGGGGATCTGGGGAGAAGAAGAAGAAGAAGGAAAAAAGGAAGATTAGCAGCAGTTGTTAGCTCTGGCGCCAATCTTAAAAAAAAAAAAGTGTGCATACATCTAAAATATGGGTATCATTGTATAAAAATTAGAGGTTAATAAAATTGATAAAATTAAAGAAAAAATTAAAATTATACTGGAATATACTCTAATAACAAATTATTAAAATAATTATACTAAATTATTGTAAATATAGTATATTATTTATAATTGAAGTGCTAATATTCTAAATCTTTAAATTCTAGATTGATTATTGCTGTGAAAGAGATTGTTTGTTAATTGAACCAATGCATTTAAATGAATCAGCTACTACTATGATTAGAAGCTAATTTCTCTCAAAGGAGTCATACTTCATTCACATTTTTGAAAAATATTACCTTTTTTTCTTGTAGCTGAATATTGATATTCATTCTACTTTTGGTTATTAATTCAGTTAATATTAATTGAGCAGAACATAGTGTTGAGCACTTTGCTAATGGCTGGGGATAAAATAATAAGCAAAGGAGAATGTGTTTGCTTGAAGTCACACTCCAGTGAATGAAGACAGACAATAGTTAAGTAATAATAAAAACTAGGCAATGTTTCACCATGATAAGAGCTGTGACAGAGTGAGACCTGGTGCCAACAGTGATGAAAAATTTGACCCAGCCAGGATGGCAGGAAAAAGATTATGAAGATATCTAATTTGATCTGAGACCTTAAAGATGGAAAAATTAACCAAGCATTAAAGGGAGAAAAGAACACTCCACCAGAAGGACCAATAAGAGGCTATATAGTTGGGGTGATTATGATTTATATGAGGGAATTAAAGACGAGTTGTGTAGAGAAAAGCAAAAATGGGACATGGTACCAGATAAATTTGGAGAGGTAGATAGGGGCTAACTAGTGTGGCTCTTTGGGACCCACAGTAAGGGATTCCTCTTTATATTAAGAGATATGGAGAAAGAAATATTCAAGGATTTGATTTGCTTGCTTGATTGATTGACTGATTTTTTTGTGAGGAAGATCGGCACCAAGCCGACATCTGTTGCCAATCTTTCTGTTTCTGCTTGAGGAAGATGGTCCCTGAGCTAACACCCATGCCAATCTTCCTCTGTTTTGCATGTGGGATGCTGCCACACCATGGCTTGATGAGCGGTCTGTAGGTCCACCACTGTGATCTGAACCCGCGACATCCAGGTTGCTGAAGCAGACCATGCAAACTTAACCACTACTGGACTGGGTCGGCCCCATCTATTGTTTTAAACGAGAGTCCAAAGGATGTGTTTCACATGAAAATATTTGCATTTTAGCAAATCACAAACACTGCCTTGAGAACAATTTGGAAGAGAATAAGTGTGTATACACATAGAATGCATAGTAATCTACTTGGGTAACAGAACTGAGAATTGATGAAGATGGGTTAAGGTAGTGTAGTGGAAATGGAGCAATTTGGAGGAATTATACAATCTTTTTAGGAGGTATTTGACAGTACTTGGTGATGAACTAGATGTTTGGATCTAAGTATGTGAGTGTAGAGGAGTATTGGGCTCAGGTAAGGGAGCTTAAGAGTCAGATATGACTGACTCCCTGACTCCGGTGGCTTCATCATGTGGATGGCAAATCTATTTATTGACTTGAAAATCACTGAAAGGTGGCCAGTAACTTTTCTTTTTCATTTTTGTGTTTTTGTATGCTGGAATAGGAAAATATCATGAGTCTTATTCTGATATAGAGTTGTTTGATATATATAATTCACAATGTCAATGAAGTAGTTGAATATTGATTTTTGGAACTCTGTGGAGCACACTGGACTGGAGACAGAAAGATATGACTCATTGGGGTATGGATGATAGTTGAAGCCATGTGAAAGATAACTTCTCTGAGGAAAAGTGTGGATAATAAAATACAAAAGAAATTCAAAAATTAATGAATTTCAACTTTTGATATCTGTATTGAGGAAATGAGTTAACTGAGTGCCTTAGAAAAGTAGCCAGGAAAATAATGAGAAACACCAAAAGAATATTGGGTCAAAGAAGGCAAGGGAATTCCCCCAGATCTGCTTTCTCTTTTTGGTGAGAAATAAGACTATTGTCAGCTTCTGAGCTTCACTTTTCAGGGATTGAATTTATTCTTCTGATTCTAATTAAAGACAACAAACGTAGTGACTTTTTAGACCCAACCAGTCAGGACCTTACTTGTGGTTAGTGATTTAATCCAGTATTCTTCCAATAAATCCACATTACTGCCTAAAATTCTATGAAGTGGGCTTCTGTCATTTCAGCAACGTAATTCTAAATAATATATTTGTAATTGTGAGTGGTTACAGAACTACACACCTTTCATGTAGACAATGAAGGAAGACATTGAAATTGTTAAAGATTTTGTTTACCTTCGTTCAGTCATCAATTGAAATGGAGAGTGCAGCCAAGAAATCAAGACAAGACTGACACTTAGAAGGGCAGCAATGAAAGAGTTAAGAAAGAGCATCAAGTGTAAGGAAGAGTCATTACAGACCACCGCCAAGATTATCCACATCCTCATATTCCAATGACTGTGTATGGGTGTGAAAGCTGGACAGGGAAGAAGGCTGACAGGAAAAAAATTGACTCACTTGAAATATGTTGTTGGAGGGGAGTTCTACGGATACCCTGGACTGCCGGAAAGAAGAATAAATAAGTCCTAGAGCAAATTAAGCCTGAACCGTCACTGGAGGCAAAAATGATAAAACGGAGGCTGTCCTACCTTGGGCACATCATGAGAATGCAGGACTCTTCGGAAAAGACAATAATGCTGTAAAAGTAGAAGGCAGTAGGAAAAGAGGAAGACCAAATATAAGATGAACTGACTCCATACAGGAAGCCATGGGCATGAATCTATAGGAGCTGAGTAGGGCTGTTGAGGACAGGACACTGTGGACGTCACTCATTCATAGGGCTGCCAGAAGTAAGAGTTAACTTGAAAGCATGTAACACACAATTTTGAGTGGCACTGCTGCTGTTGTTCAAAACGTGTTCAGTTCGTAAAGTCTCAAAACAGCATACTCTACTTTTAAGCAAAATACCTGAGGTAACAATTGCTTCTCTTAGAAATGAATTTAACAACTAAAAAAAGAATAAGTGACAGAGATGTGACATAATTTACAATGAACATGAAATCAAAGACTCCTTACCTATGTTTGTTCTTAATACTGGTTTATCATTTCAATAGTAATATCATATGTATGAAACATTTATTAAGAGCTGTGAGGAGAAAACTGGATGTAAGCTGGAATTCTATAATTTTAAAAGAAAATAACACATATTCCAAAAACCTGGCACAGATTCCACAGAAATGAGTAAGAATTCGCAAGAATGAATCTTACTTAAAATGATAATTCTTACGATTTTTCTAGTAATTGTATATTTAGAGAAAAGCCATGTTGGAATGGGATGTCTACATAAAGAAGTAAATATAAGTCCAATGTCTTTAAAAATGTGTAAGAAGAATTAATCAAGGGAGTGAAAGGTAATCAAGGGCTTGAATAATTAAAATAGAATATATTTGAATGAGAAAATGACACAGATAATAGGTTATAAATCTTAGAGAGTAAATTTAATAGAGGCCTGCCTTCACTTTGTGTAAGTGTAAAAATGTATGCACTAAAATAATCCTTTTACTCATCTCTTTTTCCCCCCCTCACTATCAGGATGAATTGATATCTGGAAGCAACAGAAAGAGTATAGATGTTACTAACCTATCTTTAAACTATTTCCTTACAGTTGTTTCTCTAGATATATTCAGTGACATTCTGTTCTCCTTCCCACAATGTTATTTTATCTATTTGATTACTTTAAAAAAAGAACAACGTAACAAATTTTGTAGCTCCTTTGGGTCTGCTTTAAGTTATTTTAAAAAATGTCTCTCACCATCAATACTAACACTCAACAATATCTTTCCTAATATGGTTAGAGGATCAAGCGGGATTAATAAAAAAAACATAGATGCCTTGGGTATTGAGAAAACTTGATGATAGTGCACCATCTGCTTGTTTAGTTACTCTTCTTATCTTGACATGCTGAAAGTCTGATAAAACAAAATAGATTGTGCACATAATTACATTATGAAATTGGTGTTAGCGTTTGAGTAGACACAGGTACATTTCAAGAAATGCCGTCTGATACATTTGATAAAACATTTCAGCAAGCTTAAGGGAAAGATTGTGTATATTTAGGAGTCGAGAGTTTGTAGGACCTTTCATGAGCTTCTATTTTGTTAAATTATTGAAATATTTTGAATAAGAATTTACATAAAATTAAACACATGCTCACTATGGAGTAGACCTAAGTATTTGATTTTTTAAATGAAATATTTTAATAAGCATTTGATCATGTGCATTACATCCAATAGATATTAATAACAAGCTACACCAAAATCATCTTATATTAGTTTTGAAATAATCAGTGGTGATTTCTCATTCTTACTCCCTTTTCTAATTTTTTTCTGTCTCATTTTCAAACTTGCTTTCTTTCTCTGTCACACCTGCAAACAAAGGACAAACAAATTGACATACTTTCCAACTTTCCTACCCTTGTGATTTCTATGAACTCATAGCATCAGGATGTACAGCAGAAAAGTGAATTCAGAATTCTATGCTATTGTGTTTCTTAAACATTTTGCAACCTGTGAAACTCTTTTTTGAGATGAAATTGAAGCTGCCTAGTGAAGTATGATGAGGCTTTTAGATCTTTGTCCACACAGCTGCCCCCGTGCCCAACCTCTTTCTAAACAGAATACTCTAACTCTAAGGAAGTTACGAGCACAGCATTTCAAAACCAAGAGTTCTAGTAGTGAATGGTGCCTGCACTGTGTGCTGGAGTTGTGTTGCCACGGAGTGTTTCAAGGCAATGGCTATCAATCTATGAGCACACGTATGTTTATCAGGAGCCTACTACACTTTCAGTCTTCATATGTGCGTCTGACCCCTTAACTATCAAGTTTAAGGCGTCTTTTAAAACTGAACTTATTTCTTGGAAGTTATACTGCTTCCACAAACGTATGGATATAATAAACTAATACAATTTACTGGAAATATATTTTGCATGAAAATACAGCATTTTAGCCTGTGTGTAGGAGGGAAAGGTCCCATAGAAATGTGATCAGTTTCTTAAAATAGTGAGTTCACTCGTATATTCCAAATGGAAGTCCTCTACTATGCGATGAAGAGGAAATTGCTCCAGAAATGAGTCTGACATGTTTAAGAGAAAGAGGTAAAAAAAAATCACTTTTTATAACACTAGGTTTATAACTATTTAAATTTACTTAGAGGTCTCTTCTGTATGAAAAACATTTACAGCAAATTGGACAGCCCATCTCACTTTAAGAAAATTTGATGTTAAAATATTCAACCATAGAACAGATGAAGAAGGGGATTATTTGTGTTGGAAAACGTGTGATTTTTTTACACAAAACAATTGTTTTAGAGTTCCCTAAATAGCAAATTTACCTATGACTTTTATAATATATTTAATATAGGGGAGATTTTGTACACAACTTTTAGATAGAAAAGATAAAAATACTGTTTAAGTGATTGTTCTTAAAATGAGCTCTTTACGACTACTTTCCTGGGGCCAGCCTGGTGGCCTAGTGGTTAAGTTCGTGCACTCTGCTTCAGTGGCCCAAGGTTCGCTGTTTGGATCCTGGGCGCTGACCTACACACTGCTCATAAAGCCATGCTGTGGCAGCATCCCACATAGAAGAACTAGAAGGTTTCATAACTAGGATTTACAACTATGTACTGGGGCTTTGGGGAGGAAAACTATGACTACTTTTCTTAATAACCTTAAGTAGCTTCAATATTATACATCTTATCTTCTCATTTAGTTACTATTTTAAAAAAGATACCTTGATTTTCCTGTATATTGAACCATAATAAACTAATTATGATTTTTTAATAAAAATCAAAGTATGAAGACACAAAGAAAAATTTTAAAGTTGAGTAAAATAAAAATAGAAAATCTGAAGCTTTATCTTCCCAAGTTGCATATATCAACATCCTGATCCATAAATTTGTTGTATGTTCTCCTTTGTTTACAGGCATGTTACTTTAAAGAATCTAATGAATTGACTCTTTTCAAAGAATTCCTGCTGTCTCTGAAATGCTACCTCATATAGATTATAATTTGCTTAATTACTAGTTTTATCTGTATCAAAGACAGATAGGAGATTCCTTACCTGCATATTTTGTTCATTCATTCACCACCTACTAATGGCCAGACATTGCTTTTAGTGCTGTGGTGCAAGAAATCAACAGATAAATAATCTGCCCTCAAGGGGCTTACATTCTGGTAGGGACAGAAAGAAATGGTATATATAATTAACAGGTAAATAGTTCATTATGTCATAAATGCTAAGTGCTACATAGGAAAATAAAGAAGCAATGAGGATAGAAAGTGAAGGTTAAGACTGGAGATTACCATGTTAGATAAGACAACTGGAGTAGACTCTACTGAGAAGATGGTATTGAAACAGACTTGAAAGAGGGGAGGGATTAAACTGAGTGGCTATATACCGGGAAGAAGTTGAGGAGGTTTGTATCTGGTTATTCAATAAATAACAAGGAGGTCTGGGGGCCTGGATCACTTTGAGCAATGGTCAGAATAGCAGTGGATGATGTCCCAGAAGTAAAGGAGTCCAACTGAATGGTTTTAATTTTGAGAAAAATGAATTGCTAAGGAATGTTTTGATTCAAGGAGTGCTTTAATATGATTTGTACTTTTAAAGTAGTGTTCTGGCTACTCTGTTGACATAGATCTAGGACCCAATTTAGGAGACTATTGCAATAATGCAGGGGAGAGATAATGGGGATTTGCACAAGAGTTATCATAGTGGAAATAGTGAGAAATGATTAGACTGTAGACGCGTATTGACAACAGAACCAATAAGACTTGCTCATGGATTGGGTCTGGAGAATGCGAAAAGGAAGAGACAGGGACAACTCTGTCCTTAAAGCCTGAGAAACCAGAAGAATGGGGCTGCCATTCATTGTGATGGGGACGGTCCAGGTGGAGCAAGACTGGGGAAGGGAGAACGTGCCTAGTAGGTTTCTATGTGGATGACTCAGTATCCTCGTATGCTAAAATAGGGTTAAATACGTGGTTGTACCAGAGGAGATACATTTGGAAGTGAACAGACTAAAATTGGAATTCATAGTTATAGTATCCATATTTTATTATTTTGTCCTTGAGAGAAAATTTTATAAAATTATGACTCAAAGACTTTGGTGTATGTATTTAAATTTGACACATAAAACTCAGAAGTCAGAAGATAGAAGGCGAATAATGTTGATATTAATTTACTATAAGAACTTTCACATTAAAAAGTTATTCTAGCTTAATAACAACCCCATATTTGTATAACATCTTTCATATATAAACAAATATGATTGCACTATATTATCAAAATGGATAATGTGTTCCCTTGAAAGATTGTGCTTATCTATAAATTGTCAGAATTGAGATAGAACCACTTTTTTTTTTTTTCTAGATTGGCACCTGGGCTAACAACTGCTGCCAATCTTTTTTTTTTTTCTGCTTTATCTCCCCAAACCCCCCCGTACATAGTTGTATATCTTAGTTGCAGGTCCTTCTAGTTGTGGGATGTGGGACGCCACCTCAACGTGGCCTGACAAGTGGTGCCATGTCCGCGCCCAGGATCCGAACCCTGGGCTGCCGCAGAGGAGTGTGCAAACTTAACCACTCTGCCACAGAGCCGGCCCCAGAACCACTTTTTGAAACCATATATGCTCCATAAAAGGTGCTCAATTATTATTATTGATATTACTAGTGGTGTCAGTGTTTACTATTAATATTAATCTCTTCCTGATGGTTCTCAAATTGTTAAATATTAAGCATGTCCAATACTAACAAATTAAGAATGCCACCAATGTGAGCAGATATCATGTACCTAGCACTTCGTAAAGTGCTTTATATACAGCAATTTGTGTAATCCACAAAACGATTATATGACTTTAGTAATTTATTACCACTTTATAAATGTAGATATTGAAGCCTTAGACATGTTCTGTAAGTTCTACAAAGCGGAATAGCAAAATTTTTAAAAAAGAGCATGGATTGAAATCCAAAGCTCGTGCTCCTTCCACTGCCTTGTTATCTTTTAAACTTATTTTTAACACAGCTTTTTTTTTTTACATTTTATTGTACACAACTTAAGGATTTATTGTGTAATTCATACTATTGCTTTATTATTTATGTCTTATTTACACTCACACACAAACACAATGAAAGGTCTTATATCTTTTAAATGTATTATACTCCCACTGAGTCCTCAGGATAATGTTCACATTAAAATATTTGTTTAATTTAAATGAAAAATGGCTATTCATAAAGATAAACCTTTCAATTGCACACACATATGCACGCACATATACTGTGTGGACTGGAAGAGTTACATGATTATCGGAACCGGGTAGAGGGAGTTCCCATTTAACAAGTTTGAATCAATTATTTTCAACATTTCAATAAAAAAATAAGCCTGGGACATTATCGTCTATACATTGTGTGCTCTCTTCTGACTTTTGTAAATACAATATAGAATACTACAGCTTAAAATGTCTACTGGGTGTTTAATTCCCTTTCCTTTTTTTCTGGTTAATTTATCTCATATTAAATGTAACCAGAAATGTTGCTAAGGTGATAAAGAAGAAACAAAGAGTAAAAGTTATTTCTTCTGATCACCAGCATTATTCTAGAACTAAAATAGAATACCTGGGATGGGTTGTAAGGAGGGTTACACAGAATGTCATATAGAACGTGAATTCTGTGTGTTCACATAGTCGTCTCACAGTTACACGATTTCTCGCTTCTCTTTTTCTGGAGATTGGCAAGTGCCAGGGAAGCTGTGTATGACTGTGTGAAATTAACAATCCTTTGTAATGATGATAGTCGATGTAGTGAGAATTAGTTTTATATAAACATGTCCCAGTTAATGTTTGTTACCAAATGTCACATAAATGCGAAGGATATAAGGGAGCCAAGTCTAAGGCAGAATTGAAAATTTGGGGAATATATAATCCCACAAAAATGTCTTTATCATTTGAAGTTTAAGGAGAAGAGGAAATGTGAGGATCTGTTACATTTAGACATCCAAAATCTCTTTTCTGCTGTTTCTTTCCTGTTTAATAATTTGATTACTACTGATCATCAGATTTGGGGTAGCAGTTTCCCAATATGCTACAGACTAGGGATGGTTCTGTGTACGATTTAATTGCAAGATGGATTAATTCAAAAATTGCTACATCCATTTCCTCTACCAAAGTAGAATACATCTTATCAGTAATCATAATGCAGTACTTTTAGATTTACTTAGAATAATACTTTATACTTGGACAACCCATTCACGAAATTAATACATATAGAAATTGAATATTTGTACTCTGATAATTGTCAGCCCATTTTGCTACGTCACTAGTTTTTCAAGTATAATATTTTCTTTTAGGTATATCTAAGAGCAAATAAGATGCTTTAATACCTCAGTCTTTCTGCTCTATATAGACCTGATTTTTAGGCGGAGATATGAGCAGTGATAATTATAAAAAAATTTATTAACCATCTACAGGTGTTCATGGGTAGTTGAGGAATGGGTATAGAGATTATAGAGAAAATGAAAAGATTACTAGATATTTCAGTGTTTTTTGTCTTGTTTTTGTCATCACTAGTGGTGTAGATAAAAAAATGGCCTCAACATTTATTACCAAGTTAATATAATTTTATTTGACATCGTTTTTATTTTACTTTGAATATCCCTACTTTAACTTTTTTGTGTGTGATTAGTAGAGGCTTCCTAATGAATCATTTTATTCCCAAGTTAGGCGAATATGTCAGAGAACAATGACTGCAACTCTAACTGGAAAATAAGAAAAAGTAAAATAACAAAACTGAGAAGTTTAATTCAAATACCATGGTATGGGCAAAGATCAAGAGAAACTTCCTCTCAAATAGGGAAAGGAACCACCTTATTTAAACACTTCTTATTTTCTTCATTTCAAAGGCTTGTATTAATTTCTCGACTTTCTAGAACACTTATTCTTTACTTTGGTAGGAAAGATTGTACAGAAGTCTAGATTCTATTTGTTTTATGACTCTTCCACATCTTTTTCATTCAGATCTACATAAAAAGTAGAACAGATAGGGGCTGACTCGATGGTGTAGTGGTAAAGTTTGCGTGCTTTTCTTCGATGACCTGGGGTTCGTGGGTTTGGATCCTGGGCGTGGACCTAGACACTGCTTGTCAAGTCATGCTGAGGCGGTGTCCCACATATGGAATAGAGGAAGGTTGGCACAGATGTTAGCTCAGGGCCAATCTTCCTCACCAAAAAAAAAAAAAGTAGAACAGATAATATAATAGCAAAGATGAGATTTTTATAAATATTTTGTATAGTGTTTAATGGCTGGCATGTAGATAAAATACTTTCTTCCTAAGTTGCCCTATCCAGAGAGAGCCATAGTTAGAACCATACTTGACTGCTTAATTTTGTAGTAGAACTAAATTCGAGAAGGTTAGACAGTAAATTATATACGATACCTCTTTATGTATTTGATGGTATCTAATGTACACTATCTTAAGTTTATTTTGTGTGGTTCCAGGTTTATAGCTTCCCAAAGTTTTGGAAATTAAAATTAAAAGATTTCATATGAATGTATTTATGAAATTATTTCTAATAGCCTTTAAGTTGTAAAGTAGGCTTTCTTGGGAAGTACTGAGTCCCTACTAATATAAATGTTCAAACATAAACTTTGGTAGGATTTTTTCAGAAAAGAAATAACAGTACAAAGGTCAAATGAGTAATTAGAATAGATTTCCTTTAAAACCAGTCTCAACACTTAGAAGTTTTTCACTGATTAGTTAAATAAAACCATTCTTTTCACAGTGAAATTCAATTTTTCCTAGCAATAATAATTAAATTTTACAAATCCTTGTTTTTATTATTCTAAATTGCTTTTAATTTTTGCTATGAGAAATCATTTCATATTTTATCTATCTATCTCATTAGTTCGGTGAAAGAGAATAACTCTATTTATTATATGATATTAACTTCATCTTTTGACACTTCATAGCTGTAATGGCATTTTACAGTCAACACCAAAGTCCTATTTTTTTAAATTTTATTTTCTGTACTTCCATCTGTTAAAGAGAATCTGAAGACCAAGTGGTTTGTGCTTAATCTAGTTCATAGAAATACTTGTGTGTTTCTTATTTAATTTAATCATTTCCCCTCAATAACCATGAACAGCCATGTGAAACTGAAGAGTTATTAAAGTGAAGTATTCTGGTATTGAGAATACACGATGTGGGTGTGGGGAGTGTTAATTGCCATAAAGACATGGATTATAACATCTAAATGCAATGCTCTTTTCTTGTAAAGTCAATGATAAAAAACTAAAGATATAATCCTCCAAAGTGGTCCAAAAATCAACTTATAGACTAAGTAGGCTAACTTATTTTGATTGCACTTGCAGGAAGAATGTGAATTTCAAAACTAGCAGAATTTTCCAAGGCAGTATTAAAGAATTGTTCCCTTTTGCCCAATATGATAGATGTGTTGTAATAATAAGCTAAATAGCAAAGGGATAGGAAACAAAAGCACTTACAAACAATCATTTTATTATAAGAACCAGTTTAATATGCATAGGATACTATTTTACAAATAAAAAACATTTATACTAAGGATGTAATTAATATTATAAATAAAAATAATTTAAATATATTTGAATATGCTTCCCAAATGGGCAATGCTATAAAATGTGGACTTACGTTATATGTTCAGGGGATTTGAATTCTCTGAGAAGGCATTCTGAATGTTATTATGTTGATCTTTGGTCAAGTTGTGGTGATACTAAGACTATCACCAGTATCAGAAAATAACATATTTTCTTAATTGATTTAGCAGTGACAGAAAGTGTGTTGACCTGTTGTTACCTTTGACAAGCTCAACAATATTCTATATTGTCTTCAAAGATGATAATTTAGCATTAAGAGAAGATATGATTTTTCTAAGATGTTTTTATAACAACAAAATACAGTCTCTCAGAGGTATGTATGTTGGCAATTACATATTTCAGAGCTATGTATGTTCTAATCAGAGTAAGAAACCATCTTGAATTATCAAGGATGAAGAGGATCCAGCAAAGTGAAAAAATAGAGCTAATGTGTAAATTTCCTGTAAAGGAAGGAGAGAGAGAGAGAGAGACGATGAATAGAAGAATTCTCTAAATGTAAAAATGTAAAATGGGACAGCCTATTACACTCAGGTGTTTAGGGAAGGTAATTAGTATCAAGAATGACAAAGGTTCTCATACAACTGGAATTAGAATTAAATATTGAAAGAAAAAATGACTAATCATTCAGAAATTCTTTCTGAGTAATGCAGCTATTCAATCTCAATCTATTTGAGTACATCTTCCTTAAATAAACTGACTGTCTCAGAATATGAGAATCAGGGCCAAATTTCAATGGAGCGTAGCAGAAATTCACAGAAATAAATAATATCTCTGAGTTTCTATCATAGTGAGCATTTGCTAAATTCTGTAAGTGAAACAGACTTGGCTTAAGAAAAATCAGACTTACATGTAGTTTCTAAGATGTTCAGACAGATTTCTTGAGATTAGGTTTCAGCTGGATATACGCAAAGCCAGAAATATTTGTAACTCTATTGTGTCTCTGTTTTTCTTTGTATTCTTCATTATGATACATCATCTTATTTACATTTTTTTGGCCTAAGCCAAATTATATTTGGGAGGCTCCTTTTGGTATGCTTACTAGAGATGAGATAAGATACAAAATATTTATTTCTTTAATGCTAAACAGGAAAATAAATAGAGTGAAAAAGGAGATGAGCAAGCAGCTGTTCTAGACTCTATTGACGATGTCTTCTAAGAAAATTACATAGGAAAATGTCATCTGAAAGAAATCGTTCCCACATATACGACTTCAGAACTTGGCAATAAAACTCCAGTGACAAAAGAATGTAGAATATAAAATAAAATTAAATTAACTTCCCAGGAAAATTATAGGATTCGAAATTTAAAAAAATCTTTTTAGGAAACAATTTGCTAAAATATTCGTCCTTTTTTAGTGTTACTTCACAATGTTTTTGAGTTTTATAGGAATTTTATAGATGGAAAACTACTATCACTATGCTTTTCAAGCTTAGTTGAAATCAGGTACCATCCAGAACCACATACACATATATGTTCTCTTTAGGAAATTCTATTCTGTAATCTTTTTGAAGTCTGGTGGGTTTTATCCTTCTGAAGATTTACATGACCTTGGAATACAACCTGTAGAAAAACTAGGCTCTTTCTTAGAACTTAGTGCAGCTCTAAGCAAACCTAAGATCAAGTTTGTCTTTGATATACCAGTACTCCTTCCTTTGGAAATGTCTTCCTTTTCTTTGGTGACAAAATCTGTGCTATTACCATTTTCAAAACTTTGATAAAGCACCACTACACATAGAATAAATTCCACAGTGTTGATGATAATGATGGCATTTGAAGTCTTTCCAATCCAATCACATTTTATGTCCTAATTTCCTTCACAACTCACTTGTTAGCCACTCCACCTATTTTTAACACATTCTGTCAATTCTTGAATGTAGCAGTAAATTAACATTACTCTCTAGAGTGATATTCCTTTCACTTGACTTGTCAATGTGTTTTCCAGCCTTTAGTATTAAGAAAAAAAAGCCAGTATCGAATTAAATGTTCTTTCACTCTTTCGCTCTTGTGCTGTCTCCTTCCCTCTTTCGCTTGAGTGATGAGTCTGACAACTTTGTTTATAATATTTGTTGTCAGTCTGCCTAGTATTTTTCTAATGGTTTCATTCATTAGCTAGATAGCAGTTTGAAGGCTATTATTTGTCCTTTGTAACTGCCATACAGGATGAAATACAATATGTGTGTTAGTTATTGGTTGCTACACTACAAATTACCAGAAGTTTAGTAGCTTAAAAAGCCACATTATTTCACAGTTTCTGTGGATCAGGAATCCAGGCATGGCTTACCTGGGTCCTCTGCTTCTGGGTCTGTCATGAGGCCGTAACCAAGGTATGAGCCAGGAATGGATGCTCATCTGAGAACTTGACTAGGAAAAGATTCACTCCCAAGCTCATTTGGTTTTGGTAAGATTTAGTTCCTTTATTGTTATTGGACCAAGGGCCTCAATTTCTTGCTGGTTATTGGCAGGAGGCACTCAAAAAAAGAGAGTTTGCTAGCAAAACAAAAGTTACAATCTCTTGTAGTCTAGTAACAGAAGAGGGACATTTCCTCAAGGCTAGATATTCTATTGCTTAGAAACCAGTTATAAAAAGAGGAGGAGCTTGCACAAATCCGTGAATGAATGAGGGGAGGTGGTGGCATTGAGAGCCACCTTAGAAGTTACCTATCACAGCATTTGCTAAATTTAATATCAATCGTTCACAATTTTTCTCTAAAGTCGTTTTGTGCTGCTTTAAAGAATTTTTCACTTTTAGACATTTCTCTAATTTAGTCCCTGTTTGAGAAATTCAAAATGTGAGAAAAAGTTGTTGGAACTTGAGGGGCAGGAGTCCTTTTCTTAACCTCTGCAGGCATTGGTCTCGTCACTTCATGCACTGTTCCAGTTCGACTTTGTCTCATTAATTTTCCCTTACCATTTAAAACTTAATTTGAAGATACTTTCCCAATGAAACACTAGACTTTTAACAAGTAATTTCATCTCTAATGAAAATTATAATTTTCAAACATTTTCCCATTATTTATATTTTTCTTGGACATAGTTCTTCAGTTCTTGATTCACTGTGAGACATGTTACAGACCTTTTCAATTTGTAAGACATCTACGCAATGCATTCCTCCTTATCAGTTATCCACGGTCAGCTTAGGGCAAAACAAAACAAAACATAACATCTTTCCCCTCCATCCCCCAACACCATAACTGATCCATAATCCCGGTCATATTCCCCAGAAACTGCTATGAGATCTGGGTTCCTGTGCAATTAATTTATTAAGAAGATACTGCCAGAAGAAAAGGATGAGAAAGTAAGGGAAGCATGATACAGAAGGAGAAGAATCCAAGCAAAGAGAAGTTACAGGCGAAGCTCCAGTCTCAGCCCCACTCTATGAGTTAGCTCACGTAAATTCTGCTTCAGAAATGGATCCAACTGGACGCAAAGGCACTGGGGCTTCAGTACTTTTGGATAATCAAACATCTGTTAAGCGCCACCCCAGGAGACTGACTCCCACACACTTCGGTTGTCTGCAGGTGGGGCAAATTGGTTTCTGCAGCTTGAGGACAGCTTCCCTAAGAAAATCATAGGTAGGCACTCACTATTTTAAAAAAACAAACAAAAAGCAAAACAAAAAAAGCCCCACAGAAGCTGGGGGAAGGGCACACAGATGTGGTAGAGGGGATCTGAGGGATGGAGGCAGGGCACCCACCGCTGGACAGTAACCAGTTAGGGCACTATGAGTTACACTTACCAGTCTCCCTAATTTATTTCTCCTCTGTTCAGTCCTTTCAGCCAATTTTCTTTCTTTGTATTTTAATCTACCTACATTTCCCTTTATTCGACTAATGTTAGTTCCCCTTCTCAAATTTTAGCTTTAACTTGATATTGTTCTCCTTTAAAGAAATTCTCCCCCAAAAGAAGGTTCATCTTCTTCATCTCTCCATCCCCCAGCTCCCACCCTTCCCCAACTAAGAGGCTGACACCAAAATCCAATGAAAAAGTGACAGATATGTGTATTT
Source organism: Equus asinus (assembly GCF_041296235.1). Classification (NCBI taxonomy): domain Eukaryota; kingdom Metazoa; phylum Chordata; class Mammalia; order Perissodactyla; family Equidae; genus Equus; species Equus asinus. Next base: position 113,572,283 of record NC_091792.1, on the reverse strand, counting down.
GTCTTCTTGTCCACTTTACCTTTAGATCATCACAATGTACCTTTGTTGACTACACTTAAAAAACATGTCATTTAATGCTGATGGCAGCTGACTGCAGACCACCTTTAATTATCCTCTGATGATAATCAGCACTGCTCAGTATCCTATTTCGTTTTATTCCTATTTCTCCCATCTCTACTATTAACTTTGACAACCTGAACCCTAGAACATTATCCTCCATCGTGCAATTCCAAGAAGCTATCCACTACCAACATCACACCCAGAATACTCCGTATTGCAGGCAATACTTGGGATTGTTAAACTGGTGTGCACCTCTATTATTTAAAGCACATTTTAAGGATATGATTGTTGTTCTGACAGGATTTTAGGTAGCTTATAGAATCTTCTTATCATTTTCCTAGTGTCTTGGGTCAATTGTTTTTAGAGAACAATCTTAGAACTTTTAGAAATTTAGAATGCACAAATGAAAACTGAAGAGTCATGACACCTTAATTAATCCAGGTCTGTTGTTTGCAAGGATCCTACAGAAAGAGGGAAAGTTTATTTTCAAAAAGGGATACAAAGATGTCATACAAGTCCAACAACAGAAATCATAATATATCCAGGCCTCAGTTGGGCATGAAATAAAGGTACCTTCAGACAGTTAAATAATTGCAGATGGTCATGAATTTTCTCAGGTGATCTGTATCATTAATGTGACACATCTACTCCCTCAGCATCCAATTATTAAAAAAATAAAAAAACAAAAAATCAAAAACTATCAGACACATCGTAAGTGCCATGCCGTGTTCTTTCTCTGTTTGCGTTTTTATGTATCTTTTTCCTCCAACACAACTTTCCTCAGATTCTATTTTATGTATTATTTCTCTACCTCATAATTTCTGTTTGTTTGTTATATTGAGTCCTGATTATACTGCTTTTTCCTGACTGAAAGGAAATAGCAAATCTTGCAGTAAAATGAAGACGAGTTCCACGGACATTTACCCTCTATGTGCTAGAAAGGGGTCTTGTATTTTTTTTTTAAGTAACGAGAAATAGCACTAAATACTATTTTCAATGTTCACCTTCATCTACTTCTCCTCTTTTTCTTGGAACATAGAAGAATTCCATCGCTCCCCCTCCTTGAGTCTAGGTGAGTCGGGATTTTTGGCCAAGGATTCAAGAACAGGATTTAGATGAAAATAGATGAAAAATAGCCCCTGCCCTGGCCAACCAGAATTTTCCAAATGATTTTCTCATAAATTTACTGCTATTTGATATATACATATAGGGACCCATTAACTCTCTCTTAGCTACACATATATTGTACTGTTAGTTGCGTGTGTGTGTGTGTGTATGTACTTACTGTATTTTTAAAGACACATTTAGAGTAGTGACTTGTTGGAGCAGATGACTTGACGTAGCAGCAAGTAAATCTATGTAAATTGTTGGTTTTATCTTCTACAGAAATTTTATTGTTTTTATCCTCCCATTCGTATTTTAGATGGACTAAATAATTTTGAAATTAAAGTCTATTCGTTTTTTTTGCTAACAACTTGAAAATATCGTTATGTTTTCTCTCCCTGTTCTCGTTTTCTTGGTCATTCTGCTTCTCACCAACATGGTAAAAAGGCAGGTGGATTTACTACATTGTCAGCTGTGTGATTTTAGTTTCTCAGAGATCATATACTATGTTTAAGCCTTAATAGTGACTATTGTGGAAAATTCATTAATATCCTGAAGATTATAATTAAATTTATGCATCAAAAAGATAAGATTTTTTTACATACTTCTGAAATAGCAGCATGATCTCTCAGCTGGTATTCACATTTTTGTTTTTTTGATCCTGTGACAAGAATCAACTTCAACACATCACATTTTTGTTATAAATATGACAGACAGTTACATATGACGACAAGGACACTATCTTAGTTATTTTCATACTCTGTGCTTTTATAGTGTTGTAATATGGCAGGAGTCAAAGTGTATTAAATAAATGCTCACTATAATTGATGCAGTACATTTCTCTCACATAGAAATTTTAACGGAAGGAGTTGAGATTGAGGGGCAGTGCATGTAAGTTTAGATGATTCAAATTAGTTATATTTGGAGTAATTGTTCAGAAAACTTACATGACAATGATCGTTTTGTTTTTGGCTAGACTAGTCAAGGCTAAAAAACTGCAGAAGACTTGAATTTATTTTTATTTCTTGATTTTTTTTAAGAAAAATAGTGATACAGTATTATGTATTCTATTGTTAGATTCTGTACGTGGGATGAACTTCCACACAGAACCAGACTTTTTTGAATGCTGCTTTTTCTTGAGATCTTGATATGGACATTCACTTGCATAATTAAGGTATTCAAGATAATTTTATAATGTATGCCTTAGTATGGATATATTTTGAAAAACAAAAAATACATCTTAGATATCCTTGATGATTTTAAGTATTGCATTTTAGTAGAATTATTTTTAAATATTTACATACGATTCATTTATGTTTCTATTATTATCAGTTTATTAATAAAACATTTATTCTTCAAATCCAGGCTAAACTGTCATTTTCTCTCGTATACTTTCTATCATTTTCTCAACCGTCAATTTCATTTCCTAGACATCCGTTACATTTTTTAAACCAGCATAGAATGTACTCAGTTTCTTTCTTCCACTGAATTTTGTAATGCAGTAATTAATCAAAAATAATTTTTGACCACTGAACTACAAAAAAACTAGTTAGTACTCACTCTTGGAAAAGTCTACTTTTCAAAGCTGCCAAAACATGCACACGTGTTTGCTTTCTTGAAATAGTTGAAAGCCAAACCTCACAGAAAAGATTGTGATGAGGTTTTCAATCGAAGTGGGCATTCAGACTCTAGCACAAATCATGTAATTTGCTCCAATACAGTTTTACACTCTTTGATTCATTTCAGTTGATTTTCCATGGCAACAGTTTGTTTTGGACACAATTTTCAGGTTTGTCAGTCTTTTAAGATTTATTTTGAATCTCCATGAAGCTGTGTTCTAAAATACGATCCTAACAATATCACAATATCTGCATAATTTTGAAATGATCTATAAATTCAAAACATTTAAGATGTATTGGAGCTTCCCATTCTGGTTTAAAAAAAATGACTCACTTATCTCTTAGCTCACAATAAGCAGGTAGCAAATCAACTTTATACATAAAGATACCATTTTCCTTATAAGCTCTTTCTAAATCAGATGAAATTACAAATTAAGAAAGTTTGATCTCTGCTATGAAAGGGACTAGTGTATGGCACTGCTACTCACAAAAGACTTTACAGTATTTTGCATTTATATATACATAATTATAATTAGTATGTCCCTAATAGCATTTTTTTTTGTCATTTGCAGGATGATTAGCAAAGCTCATCAATTTAAATTCCCAGTAAAGAATATTTTAGGAGGCAACTATGTTCACCACTATACCACCAAAATTGGTACTAAGGAAATAATATAAAGAATTTAAGTGATTGACATTTGTCTTCATAATTATCTTTTCAAACCATGATGACTCATGGACTCTTTTCCAAACTATAATAGAGCTGCCTGAGTTCAAAATAGAAACTTCAACCACTCACCCTGATGACATGGTTTAATTATTTATTCTTATGAATGAAGAAAGAACACAAAATGTAAAGAATTTCTTCCCAGGATGCCGCAATGGTTTAAAACTTCAGTCCGGTATTTTGTCTTCATCATGAATTTGACAGAAGAAAACATATAAAAGCCAGCCATATGTACGCCCCACAACACCTAACGGTTATTTTTAGGAGAAAATGAAGTATATTACACACACATACAGGCATATATAAATAATATGTATGTAAAGATTATCTGTTTATACATATAGAAAATCTTTTTTTCTTCTAAAAGTATTTGTCAAATATCTGTGGATCTTCTTTCTTTCCTTAAAAATTAGTCTGAGCCCTCTAAAGCACAGAACATAAAGATGTATTCATATTCTGAATGTCTAACATACATGCCATTTTTCTCTTTTATATCATGTATAATACTTTAAAATTAATATCTTGGCTTTCTAAAGTAATTATTTTGTCTCAATTAGATGTTTCATCCAATTTCAAGTTTTTCTTTGAAGCCCAATTTGTGAAAATTAATAATAATTTATTTGGCAAACTGGTTGAGTATATTTTCTAAAGGAATTCCGAATTCCTTGAGGAAAGAAAACATTTGTGCACCACCTATGTCCAAGCCTGTGGTCAAATAAATTTCACTTATTCATTTTTGTGTTTATTTTAATTTGTTTCTTCAAGAATATGAATTACCTAACATTTACTTAAAATATAACTCTCTATCAGCTTAGAGAAAGATCTTAGAAGACTTGACTGAATATGTTTATAATAGATATGACTAATGTTGCAGTTTTCATAAGTGGAAAGCCCCAATGTAGTGATTTTACAACCAAAATGTTATAACCCCAATCATTGACATTCTGGAGCTTGCTCATGAGAGTCAATTGTTAAATTCTTGTTATTTTGTGATCTGATTATTAAACATAGCCATTACCTAAATTAAATTGTATAAACATACAGTTAAAATGTATACTATAAGAAAAGTTCATAAATATTCAACATTCAAAATTACTTCCTAATTATGTTGCTGAATTATACTTCTGCCTGTGCTCTTGAGATTACGTCTATTGTATGTGTTTAGTGGAAATATTATATAATGGTATAATTCTGCACATCTCTTTCCAAATCTGTGTTCCATCACAGCTTTCCCGGTAGCTTGAAATTGGGCATAGTTGCAATGTTTACAGCATGGAAATAGGCAAACATTACAAATCACAGCTTGATTTATTGTTTTGTTAATTGTCTAGACTTACAAAAATAATGGAAAACATGCTAATGTAGATTAAAATTAAAGTCTATCATTTCTGCAGACATTATATTGTGAATAGCACCAAAACTTGGGGAAATACTGCACCTCACTTTCAAAACTATCTGATTTAACAAAGAGTTCACTCCTGTCATTGACAATTGAAGTTCTGACATAAGTCTTCATTGTTTCATGTTGTCTTATTAATGTAAATGAAAATATCAAACAACATTGATGTTTGAAATATGTTTATTAATCATTGACTTCAGTAATTTCTTTCTAATTCATTAGTAACCAAGCATTATTCATAGTCTGATTTTGTGATATTATCATTGGTGCCAGAATGACAAAAATTTGTAGCAAATTTTGTGAGAAATAGCCATCACACATGAAGTTACAGGAGTAAATTTGAAAAATGAGTGTAAATATTTTTGTTAAATTTTGCTATTTATAAAATTGCATAAAGAAAGGAATAACCAAAATAGTAAAGTTAACCTTCAAGTTGGCACTGTGAATTTTACTAACGTATATAAGGTATACATACACACAGCACACACCCCATTCCATACCTATTTTCCTTTTATCGAAGAGCCACTTGTAAGCACTTACGAGCACACAACAGCTCAACATCGTAGTTTAGTACCCATTACTTCTCTCCGGTGCATTGAAACGATCCTCTCTCATATCCTTTCCAAGCTTCCCACCTTGTCACTACTTCTCCCCCTCCACGAGCCTTACAGTCTGGTAATGACAGGCCTATATTTCTCCCACACAGCCTATGATGTTCAATATGACTTCATGACTTTGTACCCTATATTTCTTCAGGTTAAAACACTTTTTCTTTCTTTTTTCCCTGGTGAACTTCATCCATCATGATCTGGCTGTGGTGTTTCGTGTACATAGTAAATGTTCCATTATGTATCCCTTGGTCTCACCTTATTTTTGCTTTGTTTTAACACATATAAGTCTCAATTTATTCAGCTGTTAAGCAGGCTATTATTCCCTCCTGCACGTATTTGTTCAGGTCTAATATGTGCCATGTGCTGCTTTAGGGTGGTAGGGTGGGATCAGGAAACAAAAAAGGCAGGAATTTCTGGCCTCATAGAGACTGGTGATAGGCATCGTCTAGACTAGTGATGAGGTCTGTAAAGCCTTTGATTCATTGTAAACATTCATTTTAGTCAGCTTGGGCTGCATAACAAAATACCAGAGACTGACTGGCTTAAACGACAGACATTTGTTTCTCATAGCTCTGGCACCTGCGAGCTGTATACTCACATGGCAGAGAGAGGATGCTCTGGTGTCCTCTTCTCTTCTCATAAGGGCACTCATCCCATCATAGGGGCTTTGACATATGAATTTGGAGGGGGGAGCACAAACATTCAGTCCACGCAGCACTTAAACTTGAGTCATGATGATGATGATATGGTGATTCAAAACCGAGTAATTTGTCCCTAAACTTAGCTTCTTTATGATTTTAAGCATTTATGTGCCTTAACATAAAATTTCTCTATAGATTTTGCATCCTCCTTTCCCTTGCCTGGGGGCCCTATATGCTTGTGATCTATTCCTTAGGGATGAACTGAATATTACAAGAAGAAAAATCAAATGTGTGGTTTTATATTTTTTAAAATTACAGTCAATGGAATTCTTATGGGTTTACATTTTTAAGAACTCAGTTTATAAATCTAATGTTGGTATTCTGTTAAAAATACACAGTGGTTTGGGTAAATTTTGGAAATATAAATCACCAGCTTATAAACTTTAAATTGGAAATATATATTGCCAATTCAGATAATTGAAGTCCAAAAATGAGTTCAGTAGCTTGTTCTAAGACTTGACAGAGTGCTAATCGCTATCATTTCCTTTGATTAGTGCTCAAGGCAACTTTAGCTGAAAAAAAGTTTCTATTTCTACCCAACAGCCTGTTTCTGAAGGCTGTTGATCTTAAAGATAAATTCTTACTTCCTTTATATAAAATTTAATGTCTTTATTTACCATAAATCAGATGTGATCATTGCTCAAGAATGTTTAATAGAAGCGAGAGGATCATCAATATTTCAGCTATAGCTGCATTTCTGTTAATAAGTCATCGGTTCATTATTACATAATATGTGTGTGTGTGTGTGTGTGTGTGTGTGTGTATTTGCTTCATTTCCTTCACATATACTGTGTATACTTATGCAGGAGCTTTCATCACATTCTAGATGAAGAAAAATCACTATAATTAAAATTTTGAAAGCCTGTTTCATTAGAGTTCCACATCTCTTGCTCCATCCCAAACAGACTATATATAAAATTATAATTTGGTAATAAAATTTATTAAAGAGGATGAATAGTTTCCATGAATGATGAGATCACAATTATTTTTCATAAATGACTCTAGCCAGAGTTTGTATGAACTGATGTAAATTATGCTACAACTCAGAAGATTTAATTTGGCATGAGACAGAGTAGAACAAAATCTAGCATACAATTCAAGAAAAAAGTAATTATTTAAGTGAATTATTAGTTTTGGGATTTAAAATTATCAATTACAGACAAAATAGTAATAGAAATATTTATTCCACTTTTAATAGAAAATTCTTTGATTTTGAAAAATAATCCAAAATATCCAATTTTCAATACTTACATTTCTGGACAATTTATCAGAACTAATCTAAATTTATTTGGTATGTAAGGGTTTTAACTATTTCAAAATTTAAAATATAGTATGTTCTCAAGAACATTGATAATTTAAAATAAGGTCATTTTTCGGATTAAGCTTTATTGAATATGTGTAGTAAGTAAGAAGACCAGTTTTGGGATAAGATCTATCACGAAGTTTCAATGTATGCAACTCTTGACTGTTATACTAAAGGGGAAAAAACAATGCATATTCCTTAGTCACTTAACATTATGTGGAGTCAATTTTTTCACTATTTCAACATCACCATTTTCTGTGTTATTGCTGGGATCATTGTCAAAATCAACTTCTAACCCTGTGATATCCATAGAAACCATATTTTGGGCTTGCAGAATAAACAAATATAAACTGCTAAATATTAATCATTTTACCATTATTGTTCTTCTACTTGAGTTGTCATGATAGGGTAAAAAGTATGGTTTGTCTCTCCTTAATATTTTGTAAACCTAATTTAGATCAATTTAAGCAATATCTAGGGGTTGAAAGCTTGTTGTAATGGAAAAATCTCTTTTTGCTGTTTAATTTCTAATTAGTGAAGAAGAACATTTGTAATTTTGACTAGTAATCACTCTTCTAACCTACTTACAAAAATAGTCTCTGGATTCTTGTAATACATAGATATTTTTGTAATTTACTGTGATTTATTTTGTCTTCGTGCTTTGAGTCTGTTTAAAGAAAAGGCATTATTTTATGGATTTAAACCTGTCACATCAAACAAGTTTTAAAAATACCTCATGATCAGAATACTTTGGAAAATCGTACATTTTCAGAATTTGGAAGGATTTTAGAAAATTTCTAGAAATTTTCTTTTCACTGGAGAGGCAGGAAGAGCAGTGATTAGGAATAGAGGATCCAGAGTCAGACTTGCTGGGTAGGAATCTTGGCTCTGCAGTCATGCGAACCTAGGGCAAGCGACTAACTTCTTTAACCCTCCGTTTCCTCAGTGACCGTCTCACAGAATTCTTACCAGGACTGAAAAAATTGATACAGACAAAGGGAGCCCTGGCTGATACATCTATAGATCCTGGGTTTATAATCCTTCAGCCAAGAATATCTTGCTAAAGACATTTCAGAGGTAAGATCTCTTCCACTTAGCAAATATTATTAATACACCTACGTGAAGGTCCAGTTGACAGTGAGATTATACCAGGTATAATCAGAAGACCCGGGTTCATGTCCCAGTTGATATTTACCAGCTGTATTACCTTAAATGAGAAAGTCCCCTCACCCTCTTTCAGCCTCAATTTTCTGAACTGCGAAAGGACATAATAGTGCCTGCTATGATTATCTCATAATTTCTGTTGTTCATCAAATAATCTTTTATTTCCTTAAAGATTTCTCTTTTTTTATTGATAGAATTTCCACATAAAATTATATTGGTTTCAGGTGTACAACATAATGATTTCATCTCAAAGTTATCACATGAAAAAATTATCAAAAGCAAAAAAAAAGAAAACGAAAAAAATTGCTACTGTGTGCTGATGGATGTTAACTAGATTTATTGTGTCGATCATTTGAAATAAGTCATTAACTTTTAAAAAATTATTCATTCTCAGTGAATATGGACCTCAGAAAATAAATACGTTAGAGGTTGGTCTCTTTAAGATAATGTCTATATCTGTAGTTCACTGTTTTTGAGTCTGATATTGAGGCTTCTTCTTTAGTGTTAAAATTCAAACATTTTTATTGAGGTCTTTCCTTGCAAAATATCTCTCATCTTTTCTAGATTTTCTTCCTATATTCAATTGTAAGTAAAACTGAATTCGCACTTTCTAATAGGGGCACAATTCCATTTGGAAATAACTAACACTTTAGTTTGTTTTAAAATTTGGCATACTTTCAATTATTTAACACACTTGTAGATATATTAATTACTTTTTAAGAATTCTCGTAGCTAATATGAAATTATTACAGATAACTCTTCTATTTAAAACTTGACCAGAATTATTTATTAAATATACATAACTACCTAGGGAAAAATCCTAACATCATATTTTAGTTAACTCTATTTTAGTATGTATGCTTCCCAGATAAAAAAAAGTGAAGTCCCTGTCTTCTTGCCCACCTTTGCCATTTTGGAATGTTATTCTCCTGCCCAAAAGAGCATCTGACTATTTGAGGCATATATTATCCAGTTATGCCATTTCTTTTCTCTCTGCAATCATCTACAGACCCTATATCAATCTTTCTGATTTATTAACACTTTTAGAACCAGTCTCAGAGTCTTCCTCACCTAGTTTCTGCCAGCTTTTGGAGTGACTTCGGTATTCATATGATGGACCAGGCATTAGCGTATCTCTCAGTTCCATGTCTGAAATGAGTAGTGTATGCTGGCACTATATCTCTTTCAATCAGAATAATTCTAACTTCTTTAGACTTTAAGCAATAGTGGCAAAGTCCGGATTTTAGAACATAGCTATATTCCAGTATATACTGGTAGAGTTTAGAGGTAACTCTCATTATTCAGAAGTAAATATTATGCTTTATTTCCTTTGCTGATGCCTCATGAGATAGAACTAGAGAAATTGTCAATGTGAAACTCAGGAATTCTTCTCTGTCTGAAAAATGGAAGTGGGGGACCAGGAAGCAGTTGCAGGCCTGCTTTGTTATATTCTCTTTTTTATTGGCTTCATGAGAGGAGAGCGGTTTTGGTTAACTCTATAGTCTGCCATGTGGATCAGAGTCACTCCTGAAGACCTATTCTGCTTTATGTATTGAATATTTATTGAGCTCTTTTTCTGTTTGTTTGCAAAATATTTATTATCTGACCCTTGACCAAAAAGTTTTCAACACTTGGCGTAGACGACTCTGTCTTTGTCACTTGGTCTTCTGTCTCATGAGCAAAAAAATCAAGGATAACAATCTTGAACTCTCTTAATATACTCCTTGTATCCTCAAATTTCTTCAGTTACTATATTAAAAAAATTCAATTTTAGATTATATTTTATAACATGCGTAATCTATAATGACTACATATATATGTATCTATGACCTACATAGTCTATATTGACAGTACATATGTGCATCTGTATAAAAATATATACATGTGTAATTTTAGGTAAAGATATATGTATATATTTGCTTTTATTATCACGTTTTATTTTAGGCATTATTCTCCTTTTCTTTCTTTTTGTCTTTTAAGTCCCTTTACCTATTTCTCCCATCTTCCAATCCCGTTTGCTTCGGGCAGCCACCAGTCTATTCTTTGCATCTGTGCGCTTGCCTTTTTTTTCCCTTTAGATTCCACATGTAAGAGAGATCATACAGTGTTTGTCTTACTCTGACTTATTTCACAGCATAATGCTCTTGAGGTCCATCCATGTTGCTGCAAATGGCAAGCTTTCATTCTTTTTTGTGGCTGAATAATATTCCATTGTATATATACCACAATTTCTTTATGCATTCATCTGTCAATGAACGCTTAGGTTGTTTCTATATCTTGGCTATTGTGAATAATGCTGCAAGAACATGTGGATGAACATATATTTCCGAGTTTGTGTTTTTATTTTCTTTGGATAAATACCCAAAAGTGGAATGGCTGGATCGTATGATAGCTCTATTTTTAATTTTTTGAAGAACCTCCATACTGTTTTCCATAGTGGCCGCACCAATTTACATTCCCACCAACAGGGCACAAGGGTTGCCTTTTCTCTACAATCTCACTAGTATTTGTTATTTTTTGTCCTTTCTATAATAAGCATTCTAACAGGTGTGATGTGATATCTCATTGTGGTTTTGCTTTGCATGTCCCTGATAATTAATAATGTTGAGTATCTTTTCATTTGTCTATTAGCCAACTATTTACCTTCATTGGAAAAATGTCTATTCAGATCTTCTGCCTATTTTTTAATCAGATTTCTTTGTTATTGATTTTATGAGTTCTTTATATATTTTGGGTATTAACCTCCTATCAGATGTATAATTTGCAAATATTTTCTCCCATTCCATAGGTTTCCTTTTCATTTTGTTGGTGGTTTCCTTTGCTGTGCAAAAGCTTTTTAGTATGATGTAGTTTTACTTATTGTTTTTGCTTTTGTCACTTTTGCTTTTGGTGTCTGATTCAAAAAATTATCTCTAAGACCTTCGTCAAGGAGGTTATCACCTATGTTTTCCTCTAGAAGTTTTATGGTTTCAGGTCTTCTGTTCAAGTCTTTAATCTATTTGGGGTTAATTTTTGTGTGTCTTGTAAAGTAGTGATGGAGTTTCATCCTTTTGCATGTGGCTGTCCAGTTTTCCCGACACCATTTGTTGAAAAGACAGTTCTTTCCTCATTTTATATTCTTGACTCTTTTATTGTAAATGAATTGACCATATATGTGTAGGTTTATTTCTGGGCTCTCTATTCTGTTCCATTGATCTATGTGTCTGTTTTTACGCCAATACCATACTGTTTAAATTACTATAGCTTTGTTATCAGGGGGAATGATGCCTCCAGCTTTGTTCTTCTTTCTCAAGATTGCTTTGGTAATTTGTTTTTTTTTGTGTGTGTGTGGTTCTACACAAAGTGCAGGATTATTTGTTCTATTTCTTTGAAAAATGCCATTGGAATTTTGATAAGGAATGCATTGAATCTTTAGATTGCTTTGGGTAATATGAACCTTTTAACCATTTTGATTCTCCAATCCAAGAGCACAGAATGTATTTTCATTTATTTGTGTCTTCTTCAATTTCTTTCCTTAATGTCTTGTAGTTTTCAATATATAGGTCTTTCACTTCCTTGATTAAATTTATTCCTTGGTATTTTATTCTTTTTGATCAACTTGTAAACAGGATTACTTTCTGTATTTCTCTTTCTGACAGTTTGTTATTAGTGTATAGAAATGCAACAGATTTTTGTGCATAGATTTCATATTCTGCAATTTTACTGAGTTCATTTATTAGTTTTAATAGTTTTTCGATGGAGTCTTTAGGATTTTCTATATATACATTCTTTTCATCTACAAATAGTGACAATGGTACTTCTTCCTTTACAATTTGGATGACTTTATTTCTTTTTCTTGCCTAATTGCTCTGGCCAGGACATCCAATACTATGTTGAACAGAAGTGGTGAGATGGGCATCCTTGTCTTATTTTGATCCTGGAGAAAAGGCTTTCAGCTTTTTCACTATTGAGTATCATGCTAGCTATGGGATTATCATATGTAGCCTTCATTATGTTGAAGTACATTCCCTCTATACACACTTCTTGAGAATTTTTATCATAAATGAATGTTGAATTTTATTAAATGTTTTTCTGCATTTATTGATATGATCATATGATTTTTATCCTTCATTTTGTTAATGTGGTGTATCACATTGACTAATCAGCAGAAGTTGAACCATTCTTGCATCCCTATAATAAATCCCACTTGATCATGGTGTATGACTCTGTGAATGTATTGTTGAATTTGGTTTGGTAATACTTTGTTAAGCATTTTCACATCTATGTTCATCAGGGATATTGGTTTGTAATTTCCTTTTTTGTGGTGTCCTTGTCTGGTTTTGGTATCAGGGTGATGCTGACCTCATAATGTTTTGGAAGAGTTTTCTTCTGTTTTGGGGAAGAGTTTGAGAAGTGTTGCTATTAAATCTTTTTTGAATGTTTGGTACAATTGACCAGTGAAACCATCTGGTCATACCCTTCTGTTTGTTGGGAAGTTTTTGATTACTGATTCAATCTCCTTACTAGTAATTGATCTGTTCAGATTTTTCTATTTCATCGTGATTCAGTTTGAGTAGGTTGTGTGTTTTTAAGAATTTATCAATTCTTCTAGATGCTCTAATTTGTTGGTTTTTAATTGTTCATAGTAGTGTCTTACAATTCTTGGTATTTCTGTGGTATCAGTTGTAACATCTCCTCTTTCATTTCTGATATTATTTGAGTACTCTCTCTTTTTTTCTTTGTGAGTCTAGCTAAAAGCTTGTCAATTTTGTTTATCTTTTCAAAGAACCAGCAATGAATTTCACTGATCTTCTCTATTGTCTTTTTAGTCTCTATTTCATTTATTTCTGGTCTAATCTTTATTATTTCCTTCCTTCTACTAAATTTAGACTTTGTTCTTCTTTTTGTAGTTCCTTTAGATGTAAAGTTAAGTTGTTTATTTGAGACTTTTCTTATTTCTTGAGGTAGGCGTTTATTACTGAGAGCTTTCCTCTTAGAACTACTTTTGCCGCATCCCACAAATTTTGGTATGTTATATTTCCATTTTTGTTTGTCTCAAGGTTTTTTTGCTTTCTCTTTTGATTTGTTCTTTGACCCATTTGTTGTTTAATATCCATGCATTTTTGAATTTTCCAGTTTTCTTTGTGTGATTAACTTAAAATTTTATACCATTATGGTCAGAAAATATGCTTGATATGATTTCAATCTTCTCAAATTTATTAAGACTACTTGTTTTCTGGCCTAAGATGTGATCTGTCCTGGAAAATGTTCCATGTGCACTTTAGAAGAATGTGTATTCTTGCTTTTGGATGAAATGTTCTGTATATATCTCAAGTCAATCTAGTCTAACGTGTTGTTTAAGGCTGATGTTTCCTTATTGATTTTCTGTCTGGATGACCTATCCATTGAGGTAAGTAACATATTAAAACCTCCTACTATCATTGTATTGCTATCTATTTCTCCCTTTAGGTCTATTAATATTTGCTTTATATATTTAGGTGCTCTTATGTTGGGTACATAAATATTTACAAATGTTATATCCTCTTGTTGGAATGACCTCTTTATCATTATGTAACACCCATCTTTTTCTCTTATTACAATCTTTGTTTTAAAGTCTAAAGCTTTCTTTTGGTTTCCTTTTGCATGGAATATCTTTTTCCACCCTTTCACGTCTTATTTTTCAGGCACAGTTCAGATTGTGAATGAAAGAGAAAAGACCCCTTCTTTAAAGGATTATATATATATAAGTTGGGCTAGGGAAAATATAAACAAACCAATAATGAAGATGATGCCTTCACAGAGAGATCACAAAATAAAACAGGGATATTGAAGAAAGAGTGAAAGGAGGGACACTTTGGATAAGATGATCAAGAAAAAATCTATTAGAAGTAAGAACTTTTGAGAAGAGATGAATGATTAGACAAATTCATATATTTAAGGATTTGGAGAGAGAATACTAAGTTGAGAAAAAGTCATGCCAATACTTCTAGGCAGAATTAAATTTCAATTCTGTGAGAAACAGAGATGTAGGTAATGTGGCTAGAATTAGGCAATTGATGAGGAGAGTCATATGAAGGTTGATAGTCTAGACAGGAGATAATAGAGGCTTGGATCAAGGTAGTAGAGCTGGTGACAAGAGTTCAGGGAAAGGTACTGAGACTGAACAGTTTTAGATAGGTGTTGATGCCACTACACTTGTGGAAACTAGGGAAAGAGAAAGTTTGAGGTAGATAGGCATCTTGTTGCAGTGTTATGGTTTGCATTTTGTCCCTCCAAATTCATATATTAAAGTGCTAACCCCCAGTACCTTAGAATACGACTGTGTTTGGAGATAGGGCCATTAAACAGGCAATTAAGGTAGGATAAGGCCTTTACAGTGGGGCCTTAATCCAATATGACTGGTGTCATATGCAGCAAGAGAGACAGAAAGAATACATGTGCCCAGAGAAAAGGTCATGTGAGGACACAGCAAGAGGGTGGCCAACTACAAGCCAAGAAGAGAGGCCTCAGGAGAAACTAACCCTGCCATCACCTTGATCTTGGCCTTCTAGTCTCTAGATCTATGAAGAAATAAATTTTTGTTGTTTAAGCTACCTGTTCTCTGATATTTTGTTATGGCAGCTCTAGGAGACTAATGTGCACAGTTTGCATTTGCGACGCACAGTAGACAACCACTGAACTCCCCAAGTAAACTATTGGAATGAGGAGATACTAGGGTGAGAAATTAAAAATTTAAAGATATCAGCATTTCAATAAATAAGCAAAATTGTCTAAAGATTGTCTCTTGGTCTTAGTATAGTTCCTGCAGGTAGGAAGGCAAATTATATTACTCAAATTTCAGCTAAGCTAAGAGACAATCTATGAAAATCTTGTTGGTTTTGTTCATTGTTTCTGCAATGTCATTCATAGGGGAAATAGCTCTACTTTAAAGTTCCAAAATTGATAAAAAGATATCATAACTTGCCTCTAATGACATATAAGTGGGAGGATGCCAATTATCAAGGATTAGACCAGGAGTGCTAATTGCTTATAAAAGGCAAAATAAGACACAAACAAATTAGGCATTACTCTTTGGGGAGATGGTAGGCAAGAATGGCTTTCTGCTTCTGAATCCAGGCAGTAGACTTGAAGCAACAGTAGAAAAGAATATCCTCAACGAGTTTCTCAGATGCCCCATTTAATCTTTGGAACATTGATCAAAAGAGGTTGAAGACATGGTTGGCAAAATTGAATGGTGAAGCAGAGTTCTTCAAAACTGCACAGCACTGAGAAAATATTATTTTAGTCTGAAAGTTTCAAATAAGCCAATGGCCCTCACATTATGAGAGAAAACTGATTTAGTTGAACAAATGCGAGGACTATTTATCTGATTGTTATTGTTTCCACGTATGAGAGTATGGTCTTTGTTTAGCATCTCTGTTAACATCTGACGGGTAGATAGGTTCCTAATATTCTGAGGACATCATTTTGTGCCTGGTTTCTTTCATCTACTCTCTTAACTATGTTGAAAATTACCCAATTGAAATTTTTAAGGAAAGCTGGTACCTCATCCTAGTGTTGAATTTAGAAAGAACTATAATTTCTAAGAGAGAGAGAGCAAAAGTTTTCTTTAAGGCGGTGATTATGTCTACTTAGCATCTACTGCTCTCATCCTTTTGTTCCTCAATAGAACTTCAATTTTGCTCAGCTGGTGTCTCAGAGGAAGCTGATCTCCCCTCCCGCCAACTCATCTCAGATGGGGCCAGATTGGTCTAGGAGGAAGCCAATTTCCCTCCTTTGCCTTTGGTTCAGAAATGGGCATGTGACCCGTATCTAGCTAATAATTCATGAGGGAAGTCAGCTAAGGGTCTTCTTGAAAAGAATTTTCTGCAAGAAGAGAAAGTTTCTATTTATTTCAAGACACATTCAAATCTAGATATGATGCTTAGAATTGCTCTATATAGAGAGTATAAAATAAAATTGAGAATGACACTGCAAGGAAATGAAAATAATCTGTGTCTCTGATGTCATCATGGCATCAACTAAATCTGAAACTTGCCCTACCTTGGAACTTCCTGTTATATAAGAATATTCCTATTTTATGATTGATTTTGTCAGAGTTTCTGTTATGTATAGTGGAACCATCCTATTTAATACATGAAGGGAACTTACATTACTTATTGACAACTAAGAACTTGAAGGCATGCTGCTTTTCTGGTGGAAATATTAAAAAATATAATAAAACCACAGTACTTCGTTCATCTTTTCTCATGGGCCTGAAGCCATCTCCTCCAGGTGAATGAAACAGAGCTGCAGTAAATCTTGATGGATTGACTGAAACTCTGGATGTTACTTAAGACCATAACACATGGGACTGAGTTGAGAAGCAAACTCTCTTCCAAAGAGAATAGATAAAATCCTTCTAGGGAAAAGAAACTGCTTAAAATCTCACAGAGAGAGGCTTGGAATAAAATTGGCTTATGGGATGGAGCAGAGAACTCGAACTTGAGGGCAGATGGACAAGGTTAAGAGCAAAGGAAACCTTGTGCTGGCAATTCCCAGTGTGTGCAAGCATGCCTTGAAGATCCACTCCTTAAAAATGTTCAATGAAAAATTCAGGTTTGTTAGAAATTTCACCTTTGTTCCTCTAGCATTGGAATTTTTTTCTGAGTTATTTATATTCTGATTATGTGATCTAGGGTGTTATTTTGTGGAGGCAAGGGAGACGAGCACTTCCTACACTTGAAACTCTCCAAGAATCCTACAGAGATGGACTTTTTCCCAAAAGGAGAACTAAGGCTTAGCTTTGCAAGGCTAATTAGTGATATCAGAGGAAAGAGATCAAAATCCTAGAAAAACCTGCAAGAGGGACATATACAAGAAATGAAAGAAAAGGGCTCAGAAAACTTCTTGTCTACATAATCAGAAAGTAATTCATAGCAGACAGTAATACTTGTCAGAATATTTAGAAACATGACAAAGTGCTAGTCTCAGTGTTCACGTAGGCTACAGGAGATAAATTGTCCATTTTTATTTTAATTCTAATTTTGAACTGGAGAGAAATGAATACAAGAAGAAGCAGTGTGTGATGTTCAGTGAAAGTTGTTTTATTCCTTTTTCCCACTCCATGACCTTGGTGTTAAACTGCAAAGTTCAGGAATTCTTTTAAGTGGATATTTTTCTTCTTGAAGGAATTATGTTATCTTAGAGAGTGCCTAAAAAGATCTTTAGACAAAAGTAGAAATTAGGGGTTAAAGGAGAGAGAAATGATTTGGTGATTGGATGAAATTAAGATCTTAATGTAGCTTCAATAAGCATTATCATATTGTAACTTTGTTTAAGGTTAGCTGCAAGTAGCTGTCTTTCCACTGTTAAACAAATCAAGATAAATTGTCTCCTGTCTTTCTGACTTGAAAGAAGGTTAAAGAAGTGGATATACCAAAGGCAGGTTGGTTATCGCCAGTGATTTAGGCAGGATGTCAGGGTGTAGATGCCCAATGTGTCTCATCAAATTTCTTATTTTCCAGATGAGGAAACCTAGGCTCAGAAAACTTAACAGATTTGCAGGCAGCTAGCTGGTGGAGAAGCCAAGACTAAACACGGGACTCCCAACTCCTGAGAAACTTACATCTGCCACTTCCTTTTCCAATGCCAGTTCGTCTTTGAGCTGCCCAATCCAAAAGCTGACTTTCCTTTAAGTATGAATACTTTTCCTTTTGAAATCATTTTAATCAAGTTTTCCCATATAAAAGTAGTGAGGGAAATGCTAGACTAGTGTCTATGTGTATTGCCACGTAGAGAGGCAGCATGGGCATCAAAATAATAATGTATGACACGTTAAATTGGAATATACACTTCCTTTTCTTGGAACCTTTTAGTTTGTGAACATTATTTCCATTTGTTAATGTAAAAGGCCAGGAACTTGTTGAACATGTATCCTTACTGTTTTTCCAGCGGTTCTTCACGGAGCAGTAGCATTTATCAAATGATTTTCTTTGTCCAAACAAGGACACTTTATCAGGTTCCTAAAGCTGTTGTAACAAATTACCACAAACTGGGTCACTTAAAACAACAGAAATTTATTCTCTCACTGCTCTGGAGGTCAGAAGTCCAAAATCAAGATGTTGACAGGGCTGGTTCCTTCTTGGTGGCTCAGAGGAAGAATCTGTTCCACGCCTCTCTCCTAGCTTCTGTTGGTTGCTTGCAAGCCTTGGCAGTCCTTTAGTTATAATGCATCACTCCAGTGTTTGCTTCTGTCTCACATGGTATTCTCCTCTCTGTGTGTTTGTGTCTCTTCTGTTCTTAAAAGGACACCAGTCATATTGGCTTAGGATCCACCAATCAAATATGACCTCATCTTAACTCGATAACATTCGCAAAGACCCAATTTCCAAATAAGATTACCGTCACAAATACTGGGAAGTAGTCTCAACATATCTTTTTGGGGAACATAATTCACCCCTTAGCAGATATCAGTATTTTTACACTGGCTCATGTTAGAGCTTTCAGAATTAAATATTTCTTCCTTATATCATTGAATTTTTCACACAATATCCATGGGAAGTGCATATTAAGGTTTTATTAGCTACCACATATATTCATCTACCTAAATGCTGATCACTATTAATTGTATTGCTTAATTAACCAAAATCAGCTGATACTCTGTTGAATATACTATCATTAAGGGATGGAGTGTGGATAAGTGTTCCAGAAGAGAGAAGGGAGATACTAAAATGGAAATGAAGCATCTAAGACAACTCTTTTTTTTTTTTTTTTAAAGATTGGCACCTGAGCTAACATCTGTTGCCTGTCTTCTTTTTTTGTTGTTGTTCTTCTTCTCCCCAAAGCCCCCGAGTACACAGTTGTATATTCTAGTCATGGGTCCTTCTGGCTGTGCTATGTGGGATGCTGCCTCAGCATGGTCTGATGAGCGGTGCCATGTCTGTGCCCAGGATCCAAACCAGTGAAACCCTGGGCCACCAAAGCACAGAGTGCAAACTTAACCACTTGCCCACAGGGCTGGCCCCCTGAGACAACTCTGGACTTCATGCTTTGGTATTGTGGCTAGCTCAAAACCTTAATATCTCATTTTGTCCTCTCTGCAGGACATTTTAGAAAAGGACGCTTATTTACATCATATTTTTTAACTGAGATTAGGTTTGTTGCATATATGCAAGCAGTTTTGTGATAGAAAATATTAGTACATTACACAGGAAACTAAACTTTTTCTTTATCTAATTTCAAGTATTAACATCTTGAGGAATTGGGGGAAAAGAAAAAAAAGTCTATCAAATGGAAAACTATCAAAGACAGTTGCAAAAGAACTTATAATATTTTTATGTCAGTTTGATTATTTAACCTATCAGAAAAACATATTTGTAAAATAGAGCGAATCTATGATTCAAAGATGTTTTCAAATAATAGATACTGATAAATCTTCAAATCTGAATTTTAAAGTTTAGCTTTGAGATGTTTATTTTAGAAACTATTTTCAAAGTCATAGTAAAGAGACTGTTCCATTCTTAGGAGTCACAAAATTGTAAAGGGACTTGAGAATGTAAGGTGCTATTTAAGTAGAGAAAATGAGCATCCCTGAGATATTCTAAATTTGACGTCTAGAAAGCTGCATTCAAATAGAGGATTAAAGCAGTCCTGCTGAGCCTGTCTGCTGTGGGCTAGATGAGCATACTGATAAATAAAGTGTATTTTGAGGCAAGATAATTTTTTGTCCTTTCAGCTTGTCAGAGATTAATGACTACAGGCATTTGTTTGGAATCTTTTATTCTAACTCCTTTCATTGTGAACTCTTGACTAGAATTGCTTATGTTTATGTTAATGAATCTAGATCTCTTACTTCACAATATGAAAATACAGTTGATCAAGAGAAATATGTAGTTTTATCCATTAGTTATAATTATGGCAATGAAAAAATATAGCTACATATGTATAAATTAGGTTTTCAATTTGTGTTGTATGAAGTATCCATTTATATTTGAAATAATATAAATATATTGTCTTATATCAGATATTGCATCATTGAAATATTTTGTGCAGGCGTTTTTTATCACCATAGGTTGAATTCTGCTATACAATGTTTATTTGGAAATAACGATTTGTATATATTGTTTTATTAGCTAGGGTTTTCTGCTTTAAAAGCTTTTTTAAAGCTTTCTAGTACCTACTGGTTTTCATAGCTTATCATTTTTATTGTTATTGTATTATACTTTTCCACTTGTATATTTTCCTACCCCCACTCATTTTAAATTATTATTATTATTATTGAGGAAGATTAGCCCTGAGCTAACATCTGCTGCCAATCTGCCTCTTTATGCTGAGAAAAATGGGCGCTGAGCTAACATCTGTGCCCTTCTTCCTTTACTTTATATGTGGGACGCCTGCCACAGCATGGCTTGATAAACGGTGCGCAGGTCCATGCCCAGGATATGAACTGGTGAACCCTGGGCTGCCGAAGCAGAGTGCGTGAACTTGACCACTGTGCCACCAGGCTGGCCCCTTAAATTATTTTGATTTTTTCTAATTTGTTCATTTCCTCCATACTTCCATGGTTGAATTTTATTATTTTTGGTCACTCTAAAATAGCAAATCCATGTTTTTTTTAATCTATCTTATTAATACTGGATCTCTAAGTCTGTATAGTAATGCCAAGCAAATTTCCAAGAGGATTTAAGTAGAGACTTATGTTTATAGAGAAACTGTTCCATTTTTTTCCCTACTTTAAATTATTCTACTTCTTTGTTGTGTTTCATTTATTTATATCTAACAATTTCACCTATCTAATCTTTCATTCTATATGTAGGAAGCTTTGTTTTTTCTCAAAATATTCTTTAATTTATTTTTTAAAAAACGGAGAACTATAGTTCTATATTGAACTATATAAGTGCAGACATTACTAGCATTTTCATAGATAGCCAACCACACACTAAAAATTTTGCAATGCCCAAGTAGAAAAGAACACATTTGCAAATTCTCTAAAGCTAATGTTAAGAGGTTGGAAGTGGGGGGAGAAAAAAAGAACTCTGGGAAACATGCTTAATTAATATTTCTGGGAAATATAGTTATAGTTCACCTTTTAAACTAGAGAATGTTCTTTTTCTGCCGTGATTTTAGGTGAAATGAGTAAGATAGTTCATTGTGGAGGATGGAACTGTTTCAGTATATAAGCACAAGTGGAGCTTTTATATCTTAAAAAGATCATGTGCCCAAGAAAGGCCCCTTCTCGCAACACCCACAAATGCGTATGTGTACACATAGTCACATAACACTGTTGGGTAGGTATCGCCACACCTTTGGATAGCTAAGTGTACATTCAGCAGTAGCATATTTAGTCTATCAACCCTAGGTGAGAAAATGTAAAATGACGACAAGTGAATAGCAAGTGAGACGTGACAAGGAACAAGCACGTAGGAGAGTACAATCTTATTCTGAGAAGAGCGTGTAGCGCTGAGCTACAGAGAAGAGTTCTAGATTGACCCTTGTTGATGTCAGTGCGGGGCTCCAGTCATATCTGACAATGTCTGGTGACCTGATAGGGAAGATCTGTCAGAGCTAATTAAGGGACACAAGAGCTTTGTGGAGAAAATTCCCCTGAGAAATTCATACATGGTCAAGTGACAAAGTATTATTCCCTGACAGGAAAGTTTCAGTGATTGGGAAGACAGCATTCTAAATGTCTCAATAGAACTTGCCTTCCTATCCAGCACCCTGTGGTCTTCCCATCCAGCACTTCTGAGATGTATGGGGGGATTTTTAAAAAGACATATGTGAAATCACATAGCTTTTTTCCCAAAAGCTTAGTGTTTTGGTACTATTGAGGTAAACTGCAACACAAAATGATAGAAGAATATAACTGATTGACTTCTGCGGGAAAAGTATTGTATACCTTTAACACCTTCTACATAGTAAATGCTTTATACTCTGCTGCATAAAGTCTCCACCATATCAGAGTGCCAGGGATCCCAGCAAAAGTGCCAGGGCCTGGTTAAAAGAAAAAAAAAGTAGCAGTGGAAGCAAAAGTACCCTTTTGGGGAACAGTAATATTACACAGGCATGTTACTGTATTCCATTATATTGCCCAATGGAAGACTCTGCCAATAAGCAAAAAGGAAAAATTATAGATGTTTCCTGGTAACTGAACCTGTAGGTTCTCATGAACAGGCTCATGTGAGACATCTTCAAGCAACATAGGAAGGAATTTTCTGGAGGTTAGTATCCATTGTAGGTAGGTGCAAGAGTCAGAGAAAAGGGGGAGAAATAGAGATAGATAAATGGTAGATGATTGATAGAGGGTAGATAGATGGTAGATGGATAGTTAGACAAAGGCAGATCAACTTTGGATATTTTGTTTGGATTTTTAGTTTGGCAAGGCTAGTAAAAAAGAAAAAGAAAGAAATTTATATTGTCTAGTCTATATGCTCTTCTATAATGCTGAGAAATTTTTTCTATGTCTTTTTTTGAGCTATGAAAATAGTTTTGTGATACCTATGGAATATATGATTGGTGCTGACATTTTTGATGTTTACTTATATGGCCTAGGTAAAGAAATGTACTTTTAAAATTTAAAAGAATTGACCAAACTGTCTTCTGTGTGCATTTCCACTTTGTGAAATTAATATAGCCACCCTCAGCTTTATAGAGCCATAAGAGACTTTGGACGTGAAGAAATTGAAAGAGTGAGGAAATATTAATGCTGCGGCCAGACATGCTCTGGTCTGCGGGTACCACGGTCTCCTTAGAGGATGATATCACAGTCAGTATGCTTGTGCCTGTGTGTACCTCAGAGGGTGGGGTAAGGAAGGGACTGGGGAGGAAGAGGCAGGTATCCAAGGCTGTGAGTTACTGTAGAATTTCAACTTGATTTAAACTTGTTGGAATAGTTTTGCCCAAGAGCTGGAGTTAAGGAAAGAGAATGAGATCTTTACCAATATCCAAGACATACTGAAGAAATTCACCCCAAATCACTCAGCCAGAAAGTGTCAGATCATAGATTTGAAAGTAGGACCTTCCTCTATTTCCGTATTTTAGATATTTTTACACGTGAATGCATCCGTCTAAACTGCAAATTTGACTAAGCAAACAAACAAAAACCTGTCTGATTAAAGTCCTGCAAAAAATCCCTTGTCTCTAGATTAAACCAAATGTTTACAACATAGATCTCAGCTAACTCTCTACTGGTAAAACATGGCACAAAGTTTTCTGAGTGTGTTATTCATTGATCTCCTCCGGGTCTTTGAATATCTCGTGTCATTTGACTGGAATGACTTTCTCATCTTTGACCTCCTTGAAAAGTCTTATTTTTTCAGGACTTTACTCAAAATATCTGCTTATTTGGAAGATTTATTTGGGGTCTTCAGCCATAGTGAAGTGCTTTCTTTTACGTGTTCCTGGGGCACATTCTTTATTCTACTTTACCACAGCTTGCATTAGTTTTGATGGAGATTTGGCAATTCATTTTCTTCAGTTGAAAGAAAATATTACTGCAAATAGATGATGCATTATGGGTGTAGTATATGAAATAAGGTAAAGACAAACCGCAAATGGTAGGCCCCAGCCCAAAGAAAATAACTTATGCCTCCAGTAAAACATTTGTAAATGAATATTAGTAAATAATATATGCCTACGTTTACAAGATACAAAAACTTATAGCTATTTTATGATTTCCAGCTAGCTGATTTTTCTTTGATTAACCAACTCTATTGATTCGGATAAGAAGTCATCTACTGTGCTTAGTAAATATTTAATTAAAATTAACCTATTAAAGTGCTTGGAGTCAGTACATTGACGGAAAGGAGGGTAGATACGTAAAACAGATTTATTCTAAATATTGGAAATATGATCAGAATATATCACTTTTTAACAGTGAAATTAAAAGTATAAAAATATATATCTTGTGGGGCCGGCCCCGTGGCTGAGTGGTTAAGTTCGCGTGCTCTGCTCCGGTGACCCAGGTTTTCTCTGGTTCGGATCCTGGGCGCGGACATGGCACCACTCAGCAGGCCACGTTGAGGCAGCGTCCCACATACCACAACTAGAAGAATTCACAAAGAAAAATATACAACTATGTACCAGGGGGATTTGGGGAGATAAAGCAGAAAAAAAAAAAAAAAAAAAGATTGTCCACAGTTGTTAGCTCAGGTGCCAATCTTTAAAAATATATATATATATATATATATATATATATATATATATATCTTGAGACAGTCCACATGGAAGCAGGGTTAATTCCCCTGGAGGTGAAATATTCTACAAACTCTTCATCTACCTTCATTCTGACAAAATGCTAGTAAAAAAATGTTATTGTTGCTACTTGAATTCCCCAGATACCTTGAAATTAGGAAGGAGATCTTGGCTTAGCAATAATTTTTCCGCTATGCTTTTCATTGTAAATAAATAAACTGATATTCTGATAAAGGTTTAACTCTCTATAAATTTGTTCCAAATTTACATGAAATACAAATCGTGAAATGAGTAAGGCTCTGCTCATTTACAAATAATCTGATAAATTTGATTGACAATGAAACATGAGTTTCTCTCATTAAGAAGAAAATGCTTGATGCCCAGAATGAACACTTGGATACTCACTCTTTTTCTTTTCTTTTGAACTATAATCACAAAAATATTAATCACGTATTAGACATCCAAGGGATGAATGCAATTACATATCAAATATGAACATGTGTAGCTATGAAATATATTAAGGCACATGACTTTGATATACTCGCACTTCTATATGGACAAAACTTCTTGTGCTGGGAAATAGG
Organism: Equus asinus; assembly: GCF_041296235.1. Taxonomy (NCBI): domain Eukaryota; kingdom Metazoa; phylum Chordata; class Mammalia; order Perissodactyla; family Equidae; genus Equus; species Equus asinus. Next base: position 113,546,859 of record NC_091792.1, on the reverse strand, counting down.
CAAGATTATATTCTAACATCTTGAAGTTTCACTCTATCAAAATGCATTTTGTAGCTAGTGGAGAATTTAACACGTGCAATAAAACTGAACAGAGAAGAGTTCCTTTCAAGGACAACCTTCTGTGAGGTATTTTATATGCTTATTATGGTTGAAATTGGCAAATCATCCATGAATTTAAGCTTTGGTCTGAACTCTGATATCGGAGAATGATTCCAGGTCACATTTGAAAGTCTAATTTTCTGTATTCAGTGAGTCTTCTCATTCTGTTCAAAACTCCCTGGACTAATGTTAACCTTGATAATATCCTAAAAAGTTGGTTACTACATGGTTTTCTGATATACATTTGACAACAAAGTATACAAGAAAGAACAGATTATATATATTTTGTTATATACAATTATAAAAATTTCACATATATATGTGTGTTTGTATATATATTTGTGTAGATGTGTATAATCTTTACAACTAGTAAAAAACTTACTATTTATTTAATCTTAGATGTTAGACTTGACCTGAAAGTGACATTTTAATTTTTTATTTTCTTCATAAATAGAGTATATGTTTCATTCACTAAGAAATAATTGCTGTGTGTACTGAACTAAAACTTTTTAAAGTTTACTCTTTCCTGAAAATTTGATACTCTGCAACTGGCTTGGAAAAAATAACTTCAAAAATAAATTTCAAAGTATAGAACTTATTTTTTTATTTTAAAATTAGAAGACTTTTTATTCTTCAAAATAAATGCATCGGAAATTTACAATATTTATTCTTCTGTTGTAAGAATCTCAGAATAAAATATAGCTCTGTTCTTTAACACTTCCCTCACTACAGATCCTAAGTTAAGCCGGAATATTTAGAACCAATAAATCTGTTTTTGGCATAGTAAGACAAAATTATTTTGAGTTAATTTAGAAAGAAAGTGGGAAAAACCTTCAAGTTCAATTACCTTAGATTATCTAATTTTAGATTAGATATCTAATTTTCATTGGCATTAGGGTTAATTACTCTTTATGAATTTTTTGAATGCAATAAATGTTTTCTAGAACCAGGCAATTTATAAATAATATGAACAATCTGGTTGTTTTTAGGTTTTTGAAAAGTAGCCACAATGATAATAGCTAATAGTTATTATGTACTAGACACTCTAGTAATAATAATAGCTATTGGTTGCTAAGTACTAGACACTCTTCTAAAATGCTTATATATATTAACTCATTTAATTTTAACTACAACACTATGATCTAGGTTAATACTACTATTCGCACTTTAAAGGTGATGAAGTTGACACATAGAGCAGTATCTTGCCCAATAGCTCACAGCTAGTGTGTGGATGAATCAGTATTCGAATGGAAGCAGGTCAGTTCCAGAGTTGACCATGGCTTCTCTGAAGGCCAGCAAGGAAAAGTTTCAATATAGATGAACATAAAAATGAACTTCTTAAAGATATACCACTTCTAATGTCTCCACATTTTCTATAATGAGCTATTTTTGCATAATATTTACCAAAGGCAATTTTCTCTTCTTTCTCAAGGAAGATACATAAATAATTTCAACTCTTATTTCAATAAAGTCAGCCATCCTCAACTGGTTTTTGAAGTAGATACACAATAAATTATAAATTATAAATAATTTTCAGTTTCTTTTCTCTTTTCCACCTAAAAATTCTTACTTTATATTTTTTCATCATAGACACAAGTTTTGAATCTTTAGGTCATCTATAGCTTACTGAATAAAAATTAGCATGAGTTATACATAGATTTGGATAAAGTGCTGCTGGATAAAGCAGAAAATAGAAGATTGGAATAGAAATTTGAAGTGTTGTGTGGAAGAAAGGGGAAAAAAGGGAAAAGATAATATAATGAAGAGTAAACAGTGAAAATTAAGAAATTGAAAGGATAAAGGAAGAAACCTGTATTCTGTATGTTCATTTTGGCCAAGGATCAGATGTCATAGTGTAAGAAAGGTAGAATATATTCTGTTAATATCCATAAAAATGTGGTGTTCTTTTTGGAAATTTACAGTCAAGTGGATAAAAAAGCAAAATGTCTCTGCTTAGTTGGCATATATATACAGATAAATTGGTTAATCAATCGACAAATCAAACAAGGTGCTCGGAAAGCATATATTTCAAGTGAAAATAGTATAAAAATAGTGTTTGAATAAATGTTATTAAAGTTTCTCTTATGAATTACAGGAAACGTTCTGAAATACTGTATGTAAAATGTCCTTTCTCTCAAGAAATCAACTGACTCGCAAAGGGTTATAAATATCATTGTTTTGGCTACATGCAAATGTATAAATGTCAAATCTTTCCTTTCTTGATAATTCCTTCCTCTTCAAATTTCTCCTAATTTTATTAAAAATAGCATATTGCTTATTATAAGTAACTTGCACTCTTGTAACCTATAAGGTTGTTTCTACCTTATCTGTCTACCCTAATTCTTAAAGGACAAATTCAAGTTCAAATTCATTTATGAATCATGCCACATACATGATTTGCTTACAAATTCTTATTTGGGTTATTTTTCCCTTAAATCAAGTGAAAGAATCTTGATGTCCTTTTTCCATGGTTTCTGACATTCAGGGACATGATAGACACTAAAATATGTGTTAATTGTGTGATTTGCATCTCTACAAGTCTGACTGCAATAAAATCTACGAAAAAGGCTTATCAATAATCTTGTTGTAAACTTATGTTCTTACCTGAGAAGGGTAAAAATAAATAAAAGACATAAATTCCTTTCTCAAAGAGGTTATTTTGAAAGACGAAAGAGTAATTTCTACAGTAAATTAGTAGTGTCTGATGAACTCTCATCTAATTTCCAATTAATGTACCAAAAGTTTCATTGAAAAATTTAAAAATTCAACTATCCTATAGAAAGAAATTTAAATATAACAAGAATGATGAGATTTTGATTAAGAGGAACTGAATAAAAAACACATTTCTGGATTACTTTTTGAGAAAAATTTTAAGAGTAACTACAAATAATATAGCAAAATAACTGCTGCTGATTATGAAAGTCTATTGGGGATACCCTACCCTCTACCACAAGCCATCAACTCTCAGTACATCTATAAATGAGGAAAATTCTCTGCATTTTACAGTCCTGGAGATGGAAAAGGTTAACATAAGCACGGTAGGAAAATCTAGGAATTTGAACTCTTCCATGACATATAAGTAGGTTAAAATCCAAATTTTTACTGTGGTTTACAGGAATCCAACTCTCCAACTTCAAATTCTACAATACTTTCATCTGTTCCTAGGCACCAGCCCCTTTCTGGTTCTATACATGACAAAACCATTCTTGATCTTGGTCTTGATTTTGTCTGCTATGTTGACCTATAATGTTGATCGACTGATGTCTCCATAGACTGTTCTCTCAGGAAGGATGGTAGAGGACTATTGCTACTGTGTAACTCCCAAGGGGAATTATATAGCCATAACTTTACCCACCAGAGGATGGTCACCATTCAACTCTTATTCTACCGGTTACCATCTTGAGCTGCATTCTTGGCTTTTTCTTTTCATCACCACTGGATAATATTACTGCAAGTTTCCAGAGCTTTTACAGTCAATTCAGAATATAAAAGCAGTCTCCAATTTAGGTATTAACAAATTCAGTTCTATCTAAACTTTAGTCTAACATAAAGATTTTCCCTGGCTCAGAATTGGTATTTTACACCAAGAATGGAGTGAGACTGTGTCTTTCTTGCTTCTTCTGAGGGAGATTGTAATCTGGCATTATTGCCCTCTGTGTGACAGGTTACCAAATATTGATTATTTATCATAGGAATACTTAAATGCTGGTTATAGAATATATGAAAGTAAAGAAAAAGTTTTAGGAAAAAAATTGTCAACAACAACAAGAAGAATCAAAATAACTCCTCTTCTACAATGAAATGCCTGAAATGGAAGATCTCTCCGTATGTATAAATTTACTGGTACAACTTGATACAATAACGTTAATTAAAATAGGATACACATTGTACACCTTAAACTTACACAATGTTATTTGTCTATTATTTCTCAATAAAGGTCGGGGGAAAAACCCAGTTTATTCCAAAGGACACGGTTGTGGGTCGTATTTATTTTAGGTTCCAGCTCTACCTGGTGGGAAAAGAAATTCTAAGTCTAGTGGAGAAGTAAGAGACCATGGCATAGGTTGAATAACTCAGAATAACAATCTCTGACCCAGACAGCTATACTGGAAGAACGGAAGTGATCTCAATGAAGTAGAGACAAGGCAGGATTGGGAAAGTACATGGAATAGGGAAGGTGCATCTGAAGAAGGCGAGGAGACAGCAGCAACAGGCAGCCATTATGTTTTATCAGCTGGATATACTCTAAGAATGTTCCTGTTCTTGAACAGAAATTTGAGGGTTGACACCAGTTAATAGGGGGTTATGTAATGTTATGTGATGCTCCCTCAAACGAGTGTTTGAAATTTAGGAACCTGCAGGTAGGCAAGGCCTGAGGAAAATTACATTTTAGCAATAATTTCTGTATGCTACCTCTCCCACTCCTTTGTTTCTCACTGTTCTAATTCTAAAAATACTGCCTGCTCAGGTCAAAATAATTATACAACAGAAAAGCATCAAAACAGAAGACGAGTCACCCATAACCTGTTTACCCAGATGCAAAATTTGGGGGATAATTTTACTAATTTACTTTTCAATACACTTTAAATATAGTGCAATCACAACGTGTATGAAATTGTGTGCTTTTCTACTTAGGTTTATATAATAAGAAACTACCTACATTACTAAATACGTTTTCTGATATTCACAGCCAAAAAATATCCTTTTTGGAATTGTGCTTGTATTTTGCTTTCCCTTGTGCTTTTTATTTGGATTGTTTGCAATTTCTGTATAATAAATAAACTATGAAGAATAATTTAGTTAAAACTTAGTGTACTTCTCAGACTATTTCTGTGAGATACTTTCTCAGAAGTAATTTCTGAGTCAAGAAAATGAACTTTTAGAGTTGAGATAAATTTGGACAATTTTTTCAATCAAAACTCTGCCAACTTATCTTCCATCTAGAGGGTAAAAGAGTATACTTTTTTGTTTTGGACCTATATAAACCAGACTTTGCTGTATAGATTATTATGATTTTAAACAACTTTATCAGTTTACTATGAAGGAAGGTGTTATCTTTGAAAGTGGTTTTGAATTTGCTCACATTTATTAGGCATTTGAATTTCTTCCTTATTAAATTATCTGTCTATTTTTGTCTATTTATATACTTAGGCTATTTTATATTTAATTATTGATTGTATATGCGCTTTAACTATTAGGAATATTTTATTGTATAATTAATAATAATTTTCCTTTAAAAATAAAACTCCATTTGAACACTATCCTATTTTTAGAGGCATGTACCAGTAAATGATCCAAGTGTAATACTAAACATTATAAACATTAATACATAGCCATGGAAAATTTATATTTTTTTAACATAAATACCCTACAATTTGCATAATGCTGCAATTCCTTTTAGCATTCCCAAATGTTTTGAAGATCTATGTTGACTAAAATAGTTTTGGTTTTTAACTTTCAACTGCTATATTCGTCATATGACTATGCCACATTTTGTCCTTTTCTCAATTTTGCCTTTAAGATAAGTGCTAAAATGAATTTCAACATGTATGTCCATATTTAGATTCCTACCAGCATACATAAAATGTCTTTTATAGCCCAGCTTTGTCAATAATTAATTTTTAAAAATTCTGTAAAACTTTTGGGTGAAAACATCTTCTTTTGCTATACTGTGAAAAGCAATTCAGACTTTTATATTGTCTGTTATCACGATCTTTTCTGTTGGAAAGTAAATATGAGGAGTCAAATTATTTTTCTTTGGGGAGCTGATATGATATGGATACAAAAAAACTTTAGTATCTAATGTTCTGATTTATGCATCTTAAAAAAAGATATTTATGCTAATTTGTCTGTACAACCTCTCCAAAAGTTAGTAATTCGATGGACATTATCAATATTTGCCTCTCCGACTCAGATTTTTGTGTTTTATTTTTACTCTCCCTCCTTTTATTGATATATGCTCTCTTTAAATATATTTATTCCATTAATTAATTTACAAAGCCAGGTTCTGATCTCGCCTATGACTTATTCTGTCTTTTTATGCAGAAAAAAACAGATTGGTAGCACAAAGACATGCGTTTTGTTATTGTTGCTTTTCATTTGTTGGTCTGTATTGGCTCTCATAGTCATTTCCCTTTAAATTTCAAATGACTTTAGTGAGTACTTGTGTTCTATTGTTTCTCTCAGTCCCCTTCACTCCCTATTGTCTTATACTTGAGTTAATTAATTCATATTACCTGTTTGTTTTCTGTGTTTAGGTAAATATTCAGGTCTTTTATTAAGCTGAATTTTCTTTTCTATGAATTACTCTTTTACCAGCTCATCTCCTATTTTCCCTTCCCTACGGTAACCAAGACTGAGAGTTTACGTATCTTCCTCAGCCTGTTAGGAGTGAGGACAGGCTGGGAAAGGGTAAGACGGTATCCTAATTAACCCAACTTCCCAGCCAAGCTTTAACGAGAATTCAATCCAAAATTGTTTCTTTCCTTTGGATATCACTATTAATCATAGTTTCATGTTAATCATGAGTCTTGAGTTATGCGTGATTTCACCTCTGCTCCCACTGCCATTATTCCATTTCACTATATTTAACTATATTTCCTTCTACTTTATTGTTTGATCATTAGAAAACAATATGCTTGTGTGTTTCTTTTTCCTTTGGTTTTATTAACAATTTCAGAATATTAACATTCACTTAAGAGTTCAATAATGGGTGTTTTGTAAATAAAAAACTAAGGTATCTTTCTTCAACATTTCTCATTCTCTCTTGTATCAACATTTCTCTTGGTGGACTGCTACACCACTGCAATGTTATAAATGTTCATACCATTGTCCTGTTGCAATTCTAAGACTCACAGAAGTCTAGACATTATTACTTTCTGTCCCCAAAATGGGAAACTCAGGTTATGATACTTAATGTCACTTTTAAAATTTTACAACTAAGAATAGAGAGGACTGAAAAGCTTAATAACTTATCAAATTTCTCAGACTGTAAAAGGGATCTCTGAAATTTGCCTTGTGTGCTGTCATTAAGTACTAATGCACTAGGCACACAAAGTTCTGAACTGTTTTTTCTGTTCTTGCTGAGGCGTATCTCTCCAGAGATAGATAAGGATAAACAAAGAAGTACTAGAGAGGAATCTTGAAATTTCCCTGTGAATGGTGGAGGCCTTCCTTTGAGATCAAAACAAAGAGTCTGAATAATTTAACACTACAGAACAAGAAAATCAAAGTCTAAGTCCTTTTATCAATGCCCAAGACCTGAACAATAATTCCAGCAGGCATTAAACAGTGGGTAAGGGAAAGTTGACAACCTTTGTACACTGTTCGCATTATAAGAATGACAAAGACTCTCCTAATTAGGAATTATTAATTTTTATGATTTAATGTTTTTGAACTGGTAAGTATTATAAATAAATGACATAATCAAGCTGCTTAATTTTTCTCCAGGAAATGTATATGCTTATTTTTCCTTCTTCTCTTAAGCCCTATTACCTTTCTTTCCTGTCCAGCTCTTCCCAGTTGCCCAGAAAAACATATCAAGAATCTATAATGTAGATAAATCTTGCTTAAAATCTGTTTTTTCATCATCTCAGATCTTGATATGCCTGTCATTAATTATTGTTTTACCTTGTTAAATCATCTTGTTTAATCTTTTCCTTTTGTGTTCCTATTATAAAATACAATGCCTTTAAAATAACTCTAAAAAAAGCTAGCCATATTCAAATGACAACAGAATCTCAACACTCAGCCCATAAGACTCAATGAATTTCACATGAAGTGAATCTCTCCATGATAACATAGTGTTCCTTCCTCCTCTTGAGGCCCCTGGGGTTTGTTACAAGGGGCTTTGTTGTCTATTATATCAATGTAATTGCCATATTGTAGCATCTCAGATTTATTTCTGTGGAACACTTGTCAGTGAGGACTGCCTTCATTTTCTGTTTTTCTCTACTGTTCAAAATTCAACACCAAGCCCAGAACAGAACAGGCATTTTCTTCTGCTGATAATAGATGATATATAAAGAACATCACAATCCATGTTCCTTTTTTTTTTTATTTTATGTTGTTTTTTTCTGACTTGAATCCTATCTATAGAGAATGAACTCCAGTGGGACAGGAAAAATCTATAATAGACACAAAAGAAAAAAAAATTAGAGGTTTATGTATTTCATAGGATGTACAATATCTGCTTCTATCAAGAGCTCATCTACCCTTGGGGAGATAATGGTGCTATGTCAATAATATTTTTGTTACTTCATTTATGTGTGTCTCTTTGACGCTTTCTTCTTCCTGACCCCCTTCAGAACTGATTATTCTGTGTCCCATGGTGATGTGCATTAGTGCTTGTCAGTGCTCAAATTTCTCTAAAGCCAGCTGAGCCAGCACTATAAATGGGAGTGAACATGTCTCCTTCTTCAAATATCTCTCTATGTTGCTTTTGACTACTTGCTACTGATTCTTGGTAGGAAGAATCCTGAGTTACCTGCTTCTTTCCACTAGAAATGCAACAAATTCCTTGGGAAAAATTTTGTCCATATACTTCTAACATTTCGTCATCCATGAAAGCACCCTTAGTCCTTTCTCTTCTCCATACTTTTAATAATTATTATTTCTATAGAGACATAATTCCCCTAGAATTAACTCTTTTGAAGTGTATAATCCAGTGTTTTTCATTATAGTATATTCACAAGGTTCATTCTATGCTTTGGTGCCTTTGTATCAACTCTTTTCCCCATTGTAGCTCTCTTTACCTAAGCGTGTCATTCTGACTTCTGGAACTCACATTCTCAGCTATAAAACCCTCGCACAACCTGACTGTTTTCCATATCCTTTGCCTCTATCTCCTTGCACTAACTGAAATCTGGCTATCTGCTAAGAGTATCACTCCTATTACAGCTTCCTCATTATATTGTATCCCACCTCCATTAGTACTAGGAGACAGAGATTACATCCAATTCACTCCTGCATGTAGTTTCAGGATCATTACTGCTCCACCCTCATGTTAAAAGCATCTGTTTCTTTGAGCGTTATTCCATCTGGCTGTGCCTATTCCTCCAACTACTCAGTTTCATTCTATTATTTCACCAAGTATATTATAACTCTCTCTCATTTACTGAAGAGTGCAATACCGAGCATGAACGAGTCCTCTGCACTCTAAATTCAACCATTATTCTGCTTGACTATCACGAACAAATGGACTGTATATCCAAACTATACAACACAACACAAATTCCTGTTTTCCAATATTAAACAAGCCTGCAATGCTACCCTCTAAATGCTCTGTTTCCATAATATCCTCTCTTCTCTGCAGAGAGGATTACAAAGTTTTATCACTTTTTTCAAGCACATAGTCAACCACCTCTTCACTTATTCTTGGTAGAGTTCTTGTTTCAGTACTTCAAAGAGAAAATAGCAATAATCAAATGAAAAAGGTTTAAACTTGCTAATACCACATTTAGAATAAGGCTTTGTCTTGACATAAGGCTTTGCCTCCTCTCCTTTCCCACCTTCTTAGTGATATTGATCCATTTCATTATCCTTACTCTCTCATATAATTCAGTTTTTCCAGTCCTCTGTATTGACATGCTACCATATATTTAAAAGTAATCATATGTGTGAAAACTTAGAAAACACAAATTGAAAAAAGCTTAACATAAAAAGCTTGCCTCCAATTCATATACTACTCCACCAATTACCTTACCTGTTTTTCGCTTTGCACAGCCAAATTTCTCTGTGAATGTTGTCTACTTTTACTCTACTTCAAAAATTTCTAGTCATTCCCACCATACAATTTAGTCATACCATTGAATAAAGAATTATGCTTTGTCTTAGTTGCAGCTGCTATAACAAAGATATCATCGACTGAGTGGCTTAAACAACAAACCTATTTCTCATGGTTCTGCAGGCTGGAAGTTAAGTTCTTGGTGAATGCCCTCTTCCTGGTTTCCAGGTGACTGTCTTCTCATATCCTGACATGACGGGTGAGGGAGAGGGGGAGAGCAGTAGAGGGATAGAGGAAACTATTTGTGTCTCTTCTTATAAGAACACTAATCCCATCATAAGGGCTCTACCCTCAATACCTAATCACTTCTCAAATGCCTCATTTCCAGATATTATCGCATTGGGGATTAGGGTTTCAATATGTAAATTTTGGGGGAGACACAAACATTCAGTTCATAGTATGTTTACTCCGCAATATGTTCTTGTTACTAAATTCAGGGAAAACTTTGAAAATGTTACAGTTTGTGTTTACTATATCTTTGAGTGGCATCTGAATTATCAATTTCTCCCCTTACCTGAACTGCTTTTCCATAACACTATACTGTTTTTAGTCTGTTTTTTTATGGCATGTCACTTCAAAGATTAATTAAATGTCTTTCTTCTGGCCATTTATTAATTTGTGGTTTTTATGTACACCAGCTAAGACTCTGTTGCAAGATATATAAAACCCAAATCAAGTTGATCAGTCACTAGAATGAATGTATTGGATCACATAACCAAAGACACAGGCAGCAGGGCTGTTCAGGGTGAAGCTTTATAAACCGTCAAATAACACCATTAAGCATCCTGATTATTTCTTCCTTCTGTGCCTTCATCCTTCACTCTTTTCTACCATAGTATTAGTCTCCTTTTCAGGCTCCACGTAAGAGACTTTTAATCCAGCATCCTCAGAAAATCCTCCTGAAGTGTACATTGCGGTGGCAGTTGTGTGCCTCACACAGTTGTCCTACACCATCCAGGGGAAGAGAATCTATTCCCACTCATGAAAAAGAGATCTATTTCCAGAAGCCTCACAAATACCTTCTCATGTCTCATTGATTGTGAGGGGTAATGATCATTGTATATAAAGGAAACGGATACTCTGATTGGTTCAGCCAGAGAAAGCCCACCTCTGGCACTTTGGATAGAGCTAAACCCACCAAAACCAATTTGAAGTTTGAGGCATATTTCTATATTGCAATTATTATAACCTTTTATCTAGCAAAAATCTAATATATATTTGGAGATTTATGTAATGATAAAGTACATCTACTGGAATGAGATTTCATTTTTAAAACTTTTGATTATGCTGTGAATTCCACACAGATAATAGCATCCATTCCCAAGTTTCAATGATTGTCTCTATGAGTTTATGTCTAAATCTTATATCACCTGCCTCAACTTTTCTCCTGAGTTCCAGAAACTAATATCTACTGGACATACCACCAGGCATCTTCATGAAACCATCTTACTGGCAGCTTAAACTCAATACACTCAATTGTTATTTTCTACTCCTAATTCCCTTGTTCGCTGAATTACTTTGGTATTGTTTAGACTTGCTGGAGGAATCAAATAATCCAAGTTCCAGTGATTCGCAATAACAAATGTTTATTTTTCACATATTACGAGTGCCTCTGGATCTGCTCTGGGGTGCAGGTTACTCTAATCTGTTTGTTGCTCCACCTGCCTCTCATCCTGGGACTCAGAACAGGAAGAAGCTCTCATTTGAGACATGCTAACTTTTATATCAACAGGGAAGATCAAAGAGAGGAGGTGAACCATGCAGTCACATTTAAAGCTTCTCCTGAGACATGGCGCATGTCAAATGTACTCCTTTGCATATGACCGAAGCAACTTAAAGGCCAAGCCCTATATTAGCAGAGAGGGAGGTAAAGGTGAAAATTTGCAAGAATAATACAACGTACCATAATATTCAGTTTTCCCAAGATCGAAACATGGGGGTTATTTTATCTCATTTATTACCCATATAAAATATAAAACACAGACTTTAGACCATCACTGTGCCATAGAACATTCTGTGATGATGACAATAATTTATAATATATGTTCTGCAATAGGGTAGCCATTAAGAACATGAGGCTAATAAGACTTCAAACATTGTAATGTGGTTGGGGAAATGAATTTTTAATTTTATCTAACTTTAGTTAAGTTTAAATAGCCAAATATGGCTAGTGGCTACTGTATTAGACAGCAAATCTCTGAATTTTATCACCTAAAAAACTCAAACTTCCAACTTTTCTTCAACCCCAATTACTCTCTGCTTTCCACTTACCAATATCTCGCAGTTGGGTGGAAGAAATTTAATTTTGGTCAATTTGGGGTATTAATACTACACGCTTCCAGGACAGTTTCTAAATCCCAAGGAGCTTTTAGAGTATTCCTTTGTTTGTTTGTTTTTGAGGGTATGTTAAATTCATAAGTCATTTTCCATGTAGTTGTCCACTAAGATAATCACTATCTCTTCTGCATTCTGTCGCTTCTTGTAGTGGTTAGGCTTTGCTGTGGTTAAACACTACCAAAATTTTATTGGATATCAATGCAACAAAGAGTCACCCAAGAGATCTGGTCTTAGCTGGGCCTGACTGGGTGCAAGTGGACCTAGTTCCAGGCTTCCAATCAGATCAGGTCTTCTCTGTCCAGGACCCAGTTTGTAGAAGCAAGAGCTACTTGGAAAGTGGTCTTTTTGTAACTGATGGTATTGCACAGGGAGACAAGGACAAAAACACTATGCCTCTTAAAGCCTCTGCTTGGAACTGGAGAGTTCCACTCTGCCCACATGTCACATGCCAAAACACGTCTTCTGACTTAAGAGCAAGCTCAACAACCGGGGCCAGGTAACATAGGTTCACTGTCACCTCTACAGTGAACCATGGTAAGGGCAAAACAGGAAGAAATAATTGTGAATAAATAACAAACTTCTAAAATTTCTGTGTACAAGTGGCAGTTGCCTTTATGTGGCAGAGGACGAGATATCTGGCAGGCATCTTTGTTCTTTCTTTGTTATTATAGGGCACAGGGGTTTACTGACTGGAGCTCTGTGACTTCATTTGCCTAGCTATACTCCATATCCATTGTCTCTCTGATCTCTAGAGACTTCCTGGAGCACTGACCAGGAAATATGACACAGTATCTAATTCTTAGATCAATATGATTGGCCCCACTCTTTAGTTCACATAGTCTCTCCAGCCCAGAAAAGTAATGTTATTTTTTGTTTCTCTGAGACAATTTGGTTAGATTCCAAATATAGATTCTCCCACCGCCAACTTAGCACCACAAAGGCTTTTTGAACACTCAAACACCAAGCAAGGCTTACACATTTTTCTTCTTTGGACTGTGTCCTATCCCCCTTTTGAGGCACTGAGAACCCACCATCAGCTTGAAAGCATGGAGAGAATGAGAGGAAATACCAGAGGAAAATGAAGATGAGATATCATCTATAAAATTATATCACTTCCCAGGAATAGTCTAGGAGAACTTACACCCATGCACTTTTTCTTTGTACCATATTTAAAACATTTGATCTTCACTTATAACCAGAAAAAGCAGTAATTTCATTAAACAAAAGTCACTATAGAGACTGAAATGATTATTGTTATCAGAAAACCATACATATAATCAGAATTATTTTGAGAACTGGAAATAAACTTTGAGGTAATGTAATCAAAAGAATACCAGAACGATTAAGTAGTATGCTCAAGGTCACACATATGGGTAAGGACAAAATTAGGGAGTCATAGTAATGACAAGGAATTTATCTGTCTGTGAGTAATATAATTCCCTCTTCCATAGGGGTAAAGCTAAAAGAAACTTCATTTTTGACAAATGTTTGATATATTCCAAATTCCTAGCATTTAGTGGCATATTAAATGTTAAAGCATTTACTGCTAATCATTACCTCAAAAGTCCCAGAATTTAAAGGAGCTAAAATGGTGCAATATGGACTTTCCGCCAAGTCAAGGATTCCTATCAAATACTCCAATGCAATGAAATACTAGATTTTTTTATATAAACATCCTTTAAATTATTCCTCATTCTGTTTTATTTGTGAAAGAGCCAGAAATGTATGCTTTTTATTATACACCATAGAGTACAAATACAACTTTCAAATGATTTTAAGAGGAGTCATATTCTTAACAGAGCACAATAAATAAGTTATTTTTTTTGGGAGAAGTAAAAATCCTATGCACTAAACTCGATCTTTTCGTTTGGGTCTAATGGAGACCGTTGTCTATTTTATCAAAGTTACTACCATAAGACATCATCTAAGCTTTATTTTTATTTTGTTAGTGAGGATCTCCTATATTCTTCAGTGTTTCTATTATTCATGCTCATTGTTAATTAAATCTTACTTTTCTTTTTTTTTCATGAAGAAAAGAGGATGTAGTCTGGACAGACACTGACTGCCTAGTTACACAGGAGGAGTGCTAGAGTGTTACAGGTAAATTAATGTCTTTTTTCAGATTAATTGTAGAGTAGGTGATCAAACTGTGTTGATATCAAGTATTTCTGAAGCACTGAAATGTTAAATTCAAGAAAGGTAAATTGGGTGGCTGAGAAGTGTGTCTGCAGCCTAGGTTTATTAATGGTGTAAACATCAAAAGTTTCAGATTAAAAACCCTCCTTAAAGCAGCCTAAGAAGAGAACAGAGTTTTGTTGGAGAACAACTAATCATATCATACCAAAGAAAAGTCCCACTGGTAAGCCCTCTGTGCATCGACTAAGGCATTACACTTCAGATGGTGGCAGTAGCCCCAAACAGAGGCAACGTGGCCAGACTCTAATGGGTGGGACTCATTAACCAAAATCTATCTGTAAGTATTGAAACTCAAAGTTAATTATTGTGATAATTAACTGCTTCTCCCATACTATAAGCTATGAACTAATTATGTATTGTTTCCAAACTCTCCTATTCAACGACTGGTTGGCCTATTGGGAGAATCATTAGCAAATGTAAATAAATCCCTGCTTCTTCTCACCTTGGAGCACACATTGAGAATTCCTTGTGTGGGAAGTGGCTTCACTGAAATCGGTGCCTGTAATTTGGAGCATCTATCTTTGCAAATTTTCTTTAAAGACTTTATTTGACACCACGGTGTGCTTGGTTTATCCATGGCACGTAAATACATATTGGGATGTCTCTCCCCCATCAATAGCCAAACGTACTTCTAGGTAGTCATCAGTTCTACCTGTTCTTGAGGAAGGTTGCAAACATCTTTGAGGTTCTCACTAGGTTTCCTAAGGCAGGTATTCAGAAAATGACAAAACCTACATTGTAAGTAATGACCCCAACTATCCCCACAAGATTGAGTTAAAATCTATCCCACCATATGTGCATTATGCTGGAAGAAAAAAATGGCGGAAAAGTAAAAATGTTTAATTTATATATTTTAAGAAATTTCAAAATGATCTGCCTTTTTGCTAATCTATATCTTAGGCTAGCTTTCCTCCATTATAATATGTTTTAATTGCTAGTTTGATATTGATTCATTACTGCGACTAAAACCACATGTTCAAAATCATTGTCTTCCCCTGACCCCCGATGTTTTACACAACCTCTCACTTAATGGAACCATCAATCCTCATACTTACTCAGATAAGAAATCTCTGTGTCATATTGAATTCTTTCTCTCACACATATTTTACAGTCAGACCATTTTCAGGTCTTTTTAATTTTATATTTTATTAATTTATTTTTTTCATTCATACCCCCACATATTTATTGAATGACTACCGTGTGTAAGGAAATGTTCTTCCAGTGGGCATTCCTCACAAAACAAAATAGATGAAAACTTTTGCTTTCACATTGCTTATATTTTGGTGGGAGAGAAAGAGACATTTAAAAGTTAGAGAAGTAAGTAAAAGGTGTGGCCTATCAGATGATGATGTCTGCAGAGGGGAAGTGGGGCAGGGGCGGAAGGAAGAGGGATGAAATACAATTTTTAAAATATCTGATTACTCTGGTTGTTGTATCAAGATAGACTGTGCATGGTAGCAATGGAGCCAGAGAATACAGAAATAAGCAGAAAGAAAAGGTTGAAGGTTATTGTAAAAATCCAAGTGAAAATAATGGTGGCTTCAGCAGGGTGATAGCACTGAATGTAGTAAGAAGTGGTAGGACACTTGAGATCTTTTTAAGAACTATGAGGAATTCCTAGTTGAATTCCAGGAATGAAAGAATAGAGAAGAATCAAAGATAAATTGAAGATTTCTCAGCAACTCAGTTAGAAAACTAAAGATGCCTTTTACTGAGATAGGGAAGACTGTTAACAGAAGGCATTTTGGAGGGAAGATTAGGAGCTTAATATTAGAAAGATTATATTTATGATGCCTCTCAAACATCCAGGTGGAAATATTAGGTAGGCAGCTGAATTCAGCTATCTGAAATGTAGGGGGAGGATATTGATAGATAGATAGATACATAGATACATAGATACATAGATAGATAGATAGATATCTGGGACTCAGCACATAGATGCTATTTAAAGCTTAAGTACTGGAAGAGAGTAAATATAAATATAGAGGATAAGAGGTATCAGGACTGAACCTTGAAGTACTCAAAGATTTAGAAGTCAGGGAGATGAGGAAAATAATTAAAGATGATGTAATTGGCACAACTAGTGATATAGAAAGATAACCAAGTTGGAACACTGGTGACGTAGGAGGAAGATCAACAGTGTGGTGTTCCTAAAATTAAGTAAAGAAGGGTTTCAAGGAATTAGTTATTTAACCACTAATATATTTTTAATTGAACTTTTTATTTTGAGATAATTTACATGCAGTTGTAAGAATAATATAAATACATCCTGTATTCCCTTTAGCCAGATCCCCCTACCATAGTAACATATGGAGAAACTGATAGCACAATAGATAGAGATAGAGAGACAATAGACAGAGAAATTAATAGTGTATCATCAAAACCAGGATATTGATGTTACTACAGTCAAGATACAGCACAGTTCCATCACTATAAGGATCTTTCCAATTGCCCTTTATAGCAAAGCCAACCTTCCATTCCCTTCCTCACCCCAGGCAACCCCACTAATTTGTTCTTCATTTCTATAATTTCGTCATTTCAAGAATATTATATAAACAAAATCATACAACATGTTAAATTTTGGGATTAGAATTTTTTACTCAGCCTATTTTCTTTCATATTCATCCAGGTTGTTACATGTATCAACACTTTGTTCTTTTTTACTGCTGAGTAGAGTTCCTTGGTTTGAATATACCCTCTCAGCATCATCTTAGTTGCTTTCCACAAAGTTGGGGCTCCTGGAGGGGTCTTTATAAAGCTACTATTTCTATGTATCTATCACCTCTGTAAGTTTTCAAATAAGATTTTGTCAATGAGCGTGGGGCAGCTATTGGCCAGTAGGACCAACCATTGAGAAAATAGCTGGACATAATCAGGTGAAGGAGGATAAGCCAGAACTGCCAGACATTTCTGCATCTGTTCTTCAACATATCTGACTACAAAGAACTGCAGAGAGTAATGGCTGACACTTTACTTCTTCTTTTGAAACCTCCACAAGTTCCTTTTCTGGACCAATTTAACCTGGGGCTATGTAGGAAAGGAGATTTGGGGAAATGTAAATTCCAGCCTAACCAATTTGATAAAGTACAATCCAGAACAATTCATCTTTTGTTAACTTGGAATTCATACAAACTCTCTTAATAGAATTTACTTACAAATAAAGACAATGGTAAAATCATGCTTCTGCCTAATATGATGGAACTATCCCGAATAGCCAAAAACATGCTAAGTTTTTTAAATTATTGAAGATTTACAAAATCTATGTTGCTCAACCAACATTAATCTCCATCCCTGCTGTTATGACCACTTTGTTCATTGGGTAAGAGCAAGGGTGCCTGATTGCCATCCACAGTGTGAGGCATCATGTTCATCTGATCATTAACACCCTCTTCTACTGAAGTTGATCTTTGGTAGGCATTCAGATGGGACACAGGTAATCTCACACTTCTTCCCAAAGTTTCTTGCAATGAATTTTCTAATTGTGCTCCTTCTGAGTCTATGATCCTCTAGCCAAATTGTTATTTGTTGCCCATAAATTGATGACTCATACTTCTAGATATCTTTTCTTGCAGAAAAGAATGAGCAACAAGACAGGCGTCACAAAGTCATATCCCACTTTAGGAGACTTTTCATTCACTGCTGTTCTTTAGGGCCCCTCTTGAGTGGAGCAGTAGTAAGGCAGCTGTCTGCTCTCAGCATGCAACATATTGTGTATAACCACCTGTAAACTATAATTGCATTACTATTCTCCAGTAAATTGACCATATGAAACTTTCTGTGAGACCATAATGCAAATTGAGAGGGGAAGAAATGCAAGAGAAATGAAAGCTATGAAAATCAGAGCCAATTGTTCATTCGGCTTACTTCTACCTATAGGACCCATTCTAGCTTGATACTGTGTATACCACATCCACTTGATGATGGAATACTTCTGAGCACATCAAAATTTATGCCTTGGTAGTCAGATAAATTGTAATTCACGATGAGAAGCTCATTTTTCATGATTAACATCTGGCCCATGGTCAAACGGTCAGTCTCTATCATGGCCCAGCAGCAACATAGATGTTATTTCTTAAAAAAGGAATAATTTTTTTGAGAAAAGGGCATAGTTTTGCTCCAAAATACTGAAGGCTTCATATAGCATCTCTTTCAGCTACAGATTTATCAAGCACCATCTAATTATTTCAGTTATAAGGACCAAGTATCACAGTAGTGTGTTCCTGCTTAAGAGACCTATTTTCCTATGAGCCCTAGCCAAATCTGGCAGCCTTTCAATTTACTCAATAAATAGGTGGAAGTAGCAAGTGAAAATTATGTATATGTTGCCTACAAACTCCAAAGAGGCACACTGAGCTTTATCCTTCTTTTGAAGGGGTAGGAGAGACCAGATGCAGAATTGTCCTTTACCTTTAAAGGGTTACCTTGACATACACGGGACAACTGGACTGCTATAAATTTCATGGAGATATCAAGACCTTGAATTTTTTGTGGAATTTGTTTTCTGTCCTCTAGCATACACATACCTTAGCAAGGTATCATGGACAATTGCTACTTTCTGTTTAAAAGGTCCGGTCACCATGATATAATCAATGTAGTGGACCAGAGTGATAGCCTGTGGAATGAAGAGGCTATTAAGGTTCCTGTAGATAAGATTATGAAATAAAGCTGGAGGATAGAACATGAAAATATATGGATAAATTTGATGGTGTCTATAGGGTACAGGGAAAAAATAGGTATAAGGGAAAAATAAATTCCCTCATTAATAGCTGCTCACCAGATGTCAGGGGATGTTTTGAAGTGCAATAGCAAAGAACTCACATCTGGAACAGAAGCTGCAATCGTAGCCTACAAGTAATTAAATTACAATAATTCTCTTACATCCAACAATCTTCTGAACACTCCAAACAGGCAAATTAGATGAAGATATGAAAGGAATCACCACTTCTGTGTGTATTAAGTCTTTGATGGTGGTGCTGTTCTCTGCAAGGACTCCAGGAATCTTATATGTGTTTCCTTTACTGCTTTGGAAGATGGAGGCAGTGGTCTTTATTACTGTATAGCCAGAAATAGGAAAATAACCACAGAGTGGTTTCAAGGATCCATTGTACCCTCTGTAATACAGATTCTTGCTAAACTCTGTTAATCATCTGATCTTTATAATTCCTTAACCTGATTGATGCACCATCGTGGTATTTGTGTCCCAGGTATTAATATAACTTCAGATCCAGTGTTCAGTACTCTCTGATTATCAAGTTATATCCCATTCTTTCATGTACAACCTCCCTGGTAAATGTCCACAAGTGCTTTTGGAGGAGACTAAGAGTAAGATTTACAATAAAAAATTTTAGAATTTAAGCAAGGTCCTTCCTTAAGGGGATCTGACTTCCCCTTCATTTAAGAGGTTCTGGATCTCTGAACTCGAAGCTCAGTTCTGAGAATTTGTGGAGGGGCCATCATTCTCTATTTTGGTGATTGAATCTAGACTTCTATTCACCAGACCCAGGACATTTCTCCTTATAAAAATCTAGTAAGAGTTTACTAGGTAACCTATTTCAATCCTAGGAACATCATGATACATTATCCAATACCAAAGATCCCTCTTTCTCAGAACTTTCTGATTAACACCTTGGACTGCTGAACATTATGGTAATCACAACAACCTTATCTATGGCAGTTAAGTACTCTCACTTGGCCCCTGTCTCTCCAGGATCCCCTTACCGTCTTTGAGAATTTTCTAGTGCCATTCCTGGCCTGCAGAGAAGAGCCACTTCAGAGCTCTGAAAACTTCAATGGAGAGGATATAAAAGTCTGGGTCATGAATAGGGGAAAAGTTAAGAACTGGTAAGGGAAATGAAAGATAAGTAATTAGCTATTTAGGCTGGACATACTCATGGCCTACTTTGTCTAAAACAGAACCTTGCTAACACAAAGTTAATTTAATGTAACAAGTATATTGAGAATAAGTTTTAGTGTAACTATTTGAATATTTCACTGGCAAAACAGCGTGTATTTAAACACTTTATCTTGTATATGTTATTTGAATCCAGAATCCACGCTCTTACTGTTACCTAAAATGTATAGGAAATAAAAGAGCCAGAATTCAGTGTGGAGAGAGTCACAAGAATTTATTACTGTCATTGATGAAGGACTACCATAAATTTACCCAAACTAAATTGTCTAATATTGTGATAAGTGTCACACTATTGCTTGCTAGAGATTTATAGGTGACAAGGTAGTGTACCACTTTTTTCACCCCTACAGGTGTTCTGTCTGAAGCTGCCTACATATTTGACTGTATTTCTAGAAAGGATTGCTCTTTTTGCTCTAGTAGTTGGCAGGAAATGTCACTTGTCTGTTGGGTATGCCACACATTATTTATTACCTGCATTACTGTTTCTATTTCAAGTTATTTAAGGTAGTCTCTTATGTCTCTATGTT
Organism: Equus asinus; assembly: GCF_041296235.1. Classification (NCBI taxonomy): domain Eukaryota; kingdom Metazoa; phylum Chordata; class Mammalia; order Perissodactyla; family Equidae; genus Equus; species Equus asinus. Next base: position 113,526,005 of record NC_091792.1, on the reverse strand, counting down.
ATTATTTAATTTTATATCTTAATGTCCTGAAACTGGATATTCATGGTCTGATGCTCTTTATAAACTATAGGAAATCAAACTTATGCTGAACTGGCATACTTTCCATCAGCCACAATATTAGTGAAATAGATTGAAGTGCTCACCACTCTTCTGGCTCATGATTCAAGCTTAGCTGTTAAATATCAGTGTCGTAATTGTTTATCTCTCATTCACCATGCCCCCATAGTGCTTAACATGTTTGTTTGTTTTCTATTCAGTTTCTATTCATTCCGTCCTTCATCATGCCAAAACAATGCGTCAGGTGAAGAGAAAAATTTAAAATAAACAACTATTTTATCATGGATATAGAACCCCCAATATGAACAAAAAAATTCTCCTGTTTTTAACACATGGTATGAGGAATTTCATGAGAGCATTAAATCCTTTTAGGATGGCAGTTATTTTTTATCTTCAACTTGCTCCTAAATCATTACATGCGACTCTGAATTATTGGCTGGCCACCACTCGTAAGTAGAAAGGTCCAGTTAGACTAAAGGAAGATGAGATCAAGACAATATTATGAAATAAAATGGTTTTGATTGCTATTTTGTCTCATCTCTCTAAAATCCCAGTGTTGTCGCTTTGCCAAGGGTCCCCTTCTGTGTGTGTTCTCAGAATACTTTCTTCTGATCTGGACGCCATCCGTTCATAGGGAACCACAACCCACTGATTATCTTTGAGCTCCTTTAACAAGCTTATCTTGCTCTGTACCTCATCAGTACTTTAAAAAGTCTTAGTTTTCATAATTTTGAAATAAACAAAATGGCAAAAACAATAACCACAACAAAAAGTATGTTTTTCAAACTCCTTCCACCCACTATATATCTTCACGTCTAAGTGCATGCTTCTTTAGAGAGTGGATTGCACTCACTGAGTCCATTTTTTTCATCTCCTTTTTGCTCCTCAATGTTTTGCCATCGGTTGTGCTCCACCCATGGAAGGCTCTGCTAAGAATACTTTCATCACCATGGTTACCATTGACATTATTGATGCAAAAGAAAAGGATACCATTCATTCAGTCCTTTCCTTGTTATTGATCCTACTCCACATTGTTACTGCAGAACACCCTTTTCTTATTATCATTTTCTTACCTCTCTCTTACAAGCTGTTTCTGTTCTGTGTTGCGCACTCTTCCTAGATGAACTCAAGTACTCTGATGATTTCGCCCAACAGTTTTGTGCTGTCTCAAAAATAGGTTGTTAGCTCACTGGTACTATTGGGCTATAGCTCAATATATTTCATTGCCTTCTGGATTTGGGTCACAGAGACCTGCCCTGGTCCAGCATTGCTTGTGACTTGGTGAGTAAGTTTGCCTAATTGTGAGATTCAGTTAGCAAACTCTTTGACTCTTGGGGCTGGGCCCAGGGCCGAGTGTTTAAGTGTACAGGTTCCACTTTGGCGGCCCAGGGTTCGCCAGTTCAGATCCTGGGTGCAGACCTACACACCACTCGCCAAACCATGCTGTGGTGGCATCCCACATAGAGGAACTAGAATGAGCTACAACTAGGATACACAACTATGTACTGTGGCTTTGGGGATAAAAAAGAAAGAGGAAGATTGGTAACAGATGTTAGCTCAGGGCTTGCAAAAAAGAAATATGCATCTTCATATTGAAAACTCTTTGATTCTCACATTCAGCCATATAATCTAATCTCACATCTGTCAGTAATAATGGTGATAATGCCATTCCACCTCCTTATTTTATCTTTTGTTTGACCTTTCAAGTTATTCATAAACCACAGGGCTCTCTTAGAGCACTGACACAGTGAAGAAGACATGGAGGGCTCAAGCTCTTCCTATCTTTATGCTCTGGACTCTGCACTACATGGCTTTCATGCTCAAGGTCAAAATAAGACTAATGCATTTCCAGAAATTTCTTTGAAGTTTACAGTAGGAAAGAGGAGGAAAGGGTAACACAAAAAAGATACATGACAGTTGAACATGTCCCTTTTAGTCATGAAAATCATAGCTTTACTGGAAGTCCTATCTAATACACTTCTAATTTGTCCAGAACTGGGTACATGGTCTCATCTAGCTTCAAGGTAGTCTGGGAAGAAGGTTGTACACATCAATAACCTGAACGAATCAGATCCACATTAGAAAAAACAAAAACAAACAGAAAAACAGGTGGAGGAAGAATATTGTATAAGTTACCCTGTATGTTGCCTACATAATATTATATAGGCTGCATGAATATTATATAGGCAACATGACATGCAAACTCAAAGTCCCAAGAATACTTACCTGCTCATGGATTACTGAACTCACCAAGTATTTGCATCCCCATGTCTCCTCATATGATCTTTTCTCTTTCTGTAAAGTCCACTCGTGCTCAATTTACCCATCCTGCAAGATTCAGCCAGGCACTTTCTCTTTCATGAAACTTGCTCTCTCCCAGGCTGTAGTAAGAATCTCTCCTAAGAGAGTTCCTGAAAGTCTGTACTTAAGTTTATCTTAATACCTATCATACTAAATTGCCACTTTCTGTTTTGAGATGTAAGATGCTCTCTAAATTTCCATTTCCCCTTATGCTTAAATCTGTTTATATGCTCTAAAAATTCTAAGGTTTATTTTAGCAGCATTCTTCCTAGACTGTAAGACCTTCAATCAGGGAAAGAATCACAATAATCTAGTAATCTTTGGTGCATGTGTAGCCCACACTGATTTGGACTCAATTGCACCCTACATCAGTCAGGTTTGCTGTCTTATAATATGTTTAAGAGATGTTATCTAGCTGTAATACCTTAACAATAGGAAGTGATCCTGATGGTAAAAATATCCCTGTTAAGTCAGTAGGAAAACAACTGGAATGTACTTAACTTTCTAGAGTGCTTAAATCACAACACAAACACCTTCCATCCCAGTTATGTATGGAGTCTACCTGAAATGTAAGGATTAGACTACTGAAGAGAAAAAAGGAGTAAAAAAAGGGTACAACGTGAGAGAGGATGGGATTGGGAAGCTTGTTAACAGTGTGCTCCTTTTAGCTCTTCTCATCTTCCCTTTTTCCACCTTATCTCTGTTGGATATTCTAATTTTTGAACTGACCCCATCCCGTCTTCTGACTATTCCCTTCAATAGCTTTGCAATAGTTGGTGAGTTAGTTAACATCTCCATGCCTCAGGTGTGTTATCCGTGAAGTGGAGATAGTAACAGGAAATATCTGGTAAGTCTGCTGAGAGTATTAATTGGATCAATATATTAAAATGCTAAGACCAGTGCCTCATACATGCCAAGTGTTTAAATAACGTTGGCTAATATCATTATTAATTGTTTTTATTCAGGCCTTTTTATTCCTTTTTAAAGACCATGAAACAAGCAATAGAGAGGGACACATTTGAGATCAAAATAAAGTATGTGCATGTTTGTGTGTTTATAAGAGCTACTAGCTATTCTCAGTGCATCAGATCAGATGAATTCACTTCAAAACTAGTTCACAGAGATTTGGTGACACCTGCCATCTCTGATGTGAAGATAAAACTTAATGCTAGCTAAAAATAAGTATTGGATATACACAAGTTTTAAAGTTGTTGCCAGGAACATTCTGGTTTTGTTATTCTTTTTGTTTCACTTTTTTCTGTTTTTGTCTACTGAGAAATTTAACAACGTTGAATTCATATCAAGAAAGATTAGTTCTTCATGTGGAATTGAGCACTTTGTGGACCTGAGTGTAAGATCTGATTAGGTGTCCCAGCTGTGTGTCTTTAGGGAAGTCACTGAACCTTTATGCTCAGTCACTGAGCCTTGTTTGCGAAATAGGGCTAATCGTATCTGTTTTGTTTTTATGAGAATTTTTGAGAGGAACAACTAAAATAACATACATAAAGCACCTGGAACAGTTAATGGCAAGAAATGTCCATATTAGGGACATCATAAGTTTGTAAATACAATAATTCTTACCATAATTAACCAAGCTCCTAGGAAAACCATAAATACTCAGAAGGCAATTTATTAAATTGTAATTACAACAATTACTGCTTAGGAAATTAGTGCTTCATACCTTCTAGTTGGTAAAGTTCCTGTTCAAAAAGAAATCTATTTGGAAAAAGAATTAAAATTATAACAGTGATTGGTAATCATAGTCTCTGAGAAAGGGGAAAAGTTTTATGGTAAAAGTATTAATACCATCAAACTGATAACCTGATGCTTTTGTCTCCTCAAAAGGGATAAATATTTACCCAAGTTTGGACACACTGAACCTATCCCTTGAACAATGCCTCAAGGTGTCAACTTTTTCTCACTGAAACTTATTTCTAAGTCCTAGCTTCACTGTGCGTGGGGTAACTATGCCAGAGGAGTAGTAGGAAGTGGTATTAGGATTAACATCCGTGGAAATGAGAGGAAGAAGGCTAGTTTGAGAAAAAGAAGTTGAGCTCTTTTGCACTACTCAAGGGATGCTCAGGCGGCCCCACAGACATATCTGGAGCACGAATTGCCCTTCAGATTTGTCCAGTTTGGTACAAGAGGGCCAAATGTTTACTGTCATGTTCAAAAGTCTTTGAATGTGGGCTTCTCTGGGAAGGAGTTGTGACTAATGATGAGGCAGTTCCCAGAGTTGAATGACAACCAAGAGAAACCTGCAAGCAGCAATTCCAGTAGCTGTGTGAGAAGGCCTTCATTCCTTGAGGACTTCTGAGTGATGCAGCACAGCATCTAACACACAGAAGGGTCATGGTGGTTAATGGTAGAATACCTCCCCTACTAGAATAGTAAGTACCGCTTAAACAAGATGTAGTCCCAAATATGGCGGCTCCCCTAGTATCTTTACTATAGCAGATGAACACAGCTTTTGGCGATAGCAATGCACTTAATAATCTAGTAAGTTCTTTTTAATCCGCAACAAGAAAGAGTGTTCAAAACATTTTGCATTATACATAGGAGAAAGTTCACATATTATCTGGTCCCAGGAATAAGTTAATTTTTCTACTGTTTGTTGAAGTTTGGTCTGAAAGGACCTCGATAAGATTGATATAACATACAATAACTAATATGCCAATGACATAAGTCCTTGCCTCTCTTCACATAAACTTATGTAAAATTATTTTATGAATGGCAAACCACTATGAAATTGCTAGTAAATATTTAGTATGAATTATTGCATGTACTAACAAGGATTATATATATTTTTTTGCCAATTTTATCATCTCAATTTGTATTTCTTTTACTTATCAGTGTATTTACCCTTGGTGAATATGCCTTTCTGTTGCTTTTAATTTGCTATTCATCTAAAACTGGAAGATGCAAGGGACAGTATGAAGAAAATGTGATAATCTTATTTTACACTTAGCTCTGTCTGAAGAAGAATGACAACAATGAGTGGGGTGTTTGTTGACCCAGAATGGCTCTATATACTTCATTGTGACTTTGAAAGTTAGGTTTCTTTAATTTGGATTTTTAAAAATTTTCTATTATTCCCGTTTCCAGGTATATTCTAAGAAACTAAAGTCAATGGAAGTCAAATGATCCGGCAAACAAACTATACTGCAAAGTTTTTAAAAGTATTATAATATTTGGTTATGAACATCCAGGTTTTAGATTTATTGAGTTGTAATGCTTTCAGATGTATGTTTATGACTTGAGGGGAAGCTTTTACTTATGACATGAACATCAAAAGTTTTAATTCTATAACATAGTCAAATATAGGCTATTGACGCTGCTTTCTGAAGCATTAACTTTGATCTAACAACTCATGTTTACTTTTTCTGTTCACTAAACCTAAATAAAACTCTAAATCTTACCATAGTGAGGACAATTAGTACATCATTCTTCTCTCCTGCTGAAAAAAAAGAAAGAAAATTGCATTCTCTGACCGTTATAAAGTTACATAATTGCAATCAACCTGCATAAAACAAGAAATGAATACATATAAATGGGATATAAATATGATAATTAGGCATTAATTTATGTCTTTTTATATCTGTAAAATGTACAGATATATCATCTGATTCACTTTAGCCTACCACTATTTAGGAGTAAACTGCAGTTTGAGGATATTTAATGTTGTTTATAGTAAATTAAGATGAGAGAATGAGACGGCTTCAGGTAATTTAACCATGGATATTTCAATTAAAAGATTATTTACAGTAAACCAGTGCTGCACCAAAAGTCAGTGTACCTCAAGAGAACTATAAGATTTACATTGAAAACACCAAAACCAAAAACTACCTCCTTGAAACCTTCATGAAACACAATAATAAGAATGAAAACTTTCCTATAACATTGAAGTACTAAACCTGGTTAACCACAGATAGAGAGAATTCTGGAAGACCCTCAATTTGGATGAGGAAAATTGTATATATATATATATTTTTTTTTTTCTTCCCCACTAACCTCTAACTGAAATTTACATTTTCTTCAATTATGTATGTTGGGCAATAATACATGGTAATATTAGTGATGCCTGTAACTTTTTGCTAGAAGAACTCACAGATATTTCCAGATTCAATGATTGTAAGTATTTTCTAATATCTTTTTTCTCATCACTATTTTGAAATTATGACAATTATCAGATCTGCCAATAAATTATTTAAGACATTAATCAAGGTGCTATAGTTGGGGCTGGCCCGGTGGCACAGTGGTTAAGTGCACACCTTCTGCTTCAGCGGCCTGGGGTTCACCGGTTCCGATCCCGGGTACAGACATGGTACCACTTGGCACGCCATGCTGTGGTAGGTGTCCCATATATAAAGTAGAGGAAGTTGGGCACGGATGTTAGCTCAGGGCCAGTCTTCCTCAGCAAAAAGAGGAAGATTGGTGACAGATGTTAGCTCAGGGCTAATCTTCCTCAAAAACAAACAAGCAAAGATGCTATAATTATATTTTGCTATAGTAGATTCTAATATTCTAACTACATTTCATGATAATTGTTTCTTTTGTTATATATTATTTAAAACATTTGTAAAACATTCATTATTTTAATATTCTTTCTGAGAAATATTTAAAAACATTATTCTGAGAAAGAAACCAAGCTAAACAAGGCTGTCAATGAGGACCAGGGCAAAAAAAAAAACCCCACAAACAAAAACACGAAACAAAGACAAGCTATTAGATAACAATTTCCAGGTAAATTTGGAGCAGAGAAATGCATCACTAAATTGATGAGTCTGAAAATCTGGAAAATGATCCAAAAATTCAGAAAATGTCCTGCTTGTTTGCAGTACATGGTGCAGCTACATCTATGAATATGGGCTGGTTCTCGACTGGGGAAGAGAATGTTAAGGATGATACAGAATAATGTGTAATCTTTGAAATAGGAAGGGAAGTCCATGATATAATAATTAATTTGACACACAAAAAAATAAGTTCTGAGTTCAAATAAATTTGAGTAAATCTGAAATAGGAATATATATGTGCATACATACATATAAATATTCCTTTGACGTAATATATGTATGTGAATTTATTAACATTAATTAATATATAAATATATTATATAATATATTTTAGTATATTTACATATATATACATATCTCATATGACCTTTCAGAACTCTTCATTCTTTTTTTTTATTTTTGAGGAAGATTAGCTCTGAGCTAACATCTGCTGCCAGTCCTCCACTTTTTGCTGAGGAAGATTGGCCCTGAGCTAACATCTGTGCCCATTTTCCTCTATTTTATATGTGGGACGCCTACCACAGCATTGCTTGATAAGCAGTGTGTAGGTCCACGCTAGGGATCCAAACTGGCGAACCCTGGGCTGCCAAAGCAGAGTGTGCGAACTTAACCACTGCGCCACTGAGCTGGCCCTAAGAACTCTTCATTCTTTATTGAGCATTGTGATAATCAAGCATTTCTAAATATTTCTTAAGCATGGAAACTTCTTAGAGCTAAATGTGGGAATAGAACCCTATGCCTTAGAAAATCTTACCTTAGAGTAATAAAAGTAAAAGTAGAAATTCCTCAATGACTACTACCTCTCTTAACAAACAGTAAGGAAATTCAGAACAAAACAGGAGGGAGATCAATATATAAAAGAGAGAAGAGGATTTCCAGTGGTCAATTACTAAGCTCTCCAGAAAAGGTAGTAGAGTTTTCGGTGTCAGTGCTGGAGGGCCTGAAGGCTAGAGTAAGATTCAGGGGGAGCTAGGGAGAAAGTAGCTTCTATATTTTATTTTGGGGAGTTGACAGGACCAAAGTGTGCTAAGAGTTACAAACACAATATGTATCTATGCAAGAAGACATACATAGCAGGAAGATTCAAGAGCAGGTTATAACCATATTAACTCTCACATATCCTGGGCTGGGTCTGTGTTACTTCCAAGGTCAACTGTGGTTTGTAACACTGGTTACCTGTTGCTGACTTTTAATTAACGTTATATACTTCCTTATGGTTAATAAGGTATATTATGAATAAAGTACACTCCATTTTACATGAGAATATTTGTAATATGAGCCAAATTCCTGGGTCTTGAGAGAAAGAAGGTAGAAATAACCCAATTCTGAGAAAGAAATTTGGCTACTGAAATTTAATTGAGAGGAAAGTTGATTATCTGCAAACAGTACACTGGAAGTGAAATCTTAACCTATGTTCATTGCAACTATGTTGGGCAATAAAGTCCAGATAGTAATAATAAAAATAGTAAAGGCTGCCATTTATTGAATCCTTACTAGGAGTCAGGCAATGTGATGGTAACTTTACCTGTACTTTTTATCTATTCTTTATGGCAGTTTATGAAATAAGTTGTTATTATTATCCTCAACTTACAAATAAAAAAACCCTGATTCTTAGTGACGTTGAGTAATCTGCCACTGAGTGGCATAAATAGGATTTAATTCCAGTTCTTAAGATCTCAAATCTAGGCTTTTAATGAGTTGAACTGTCTGCCTCCAAAGTCAAAGCAAAAAAAAAGGTGTTACTTATTTAGGGGGTAATTGGCCAGTTTGGGATGTTAAACTCTTTCCCCCGTTTTCCTGAAGTCTTCATTGCAGAACTATAGTTCTAAAACACGTAATTAAGCTATTCAATGAAATTTTGCACCAGTATAAACCAACCACAAATTTACGTTTCTAAATCATAAGAGTTTCATTTTGTCATAAAGAACACTTGAGTTTGCAATGCATTTTCATGGAAAGAGAGAAGTTTTGGGACCTAAATGCAAATCGTCTGTCATAGTTCTTTCCTTATTATCTTCATTATCTCGAGCACGTCACTTCACAGCCTGAGGCACAATTTCCTGTTTAATAGGGGGAAGGTATATATCTGCCTTACAGTAGAGTGTAAGACCGTAAAGAGGCGATGAATAGAAACTTGTCCACAATGGTTGTTCTCTTCACAAAAAATAAGAGTTTAAAAGTCCTGTTTAATAAGACTAGCTTTTTCAATCAAACTATTTAGCTGAGAAGACAATTTAATTCACTGAACACAGATGATTAACTTGTGCTAGGTAACCTGGTCGTTCAATTAAGAATGATGGAACACTTTAAATTATATCATTCCATAAAAGATTATCAATTATAAGTTCACTTCCCTTGTGTTGCAAATAAACCTTCAGGAAAGAGCGCTCCAGTAGAATCACCAATACCCTACTTCTAACCTTTGATATGCCTTGATCGTTCTTCATTATAACTTTATTGATAAGGCCTTGACAATAAATAGAGATCCTTTAACCTTCCTTGTTATTAAATAAAGAAAAATTCTTAAGCTGGAATTCATTATAGACCATGAACCTATAAAGTAGAAAACTAATATTCATGACTTTATATTCATTGAAAAACCTTAACCTTTAGGAATCATTAGTTTTCAGGATAGTCCATAAAGTTAAACTGAGCAGCACAAGGGCAGATGTGGAAGACGAGGGAGGAGAGGAGATCATAAACACCAGTATCATTTAACATTTGTTGAGCAGCATTCTTCTATTCTCCAGGCTCTTGGCAAGTAGCACATTTTCAGAGCTCAGATTCCTCAAGTAATCTGCCAGGGGGAGTAAGTCGATTTTTAAAACAATATAAAATTGCAAGCCTCCCAGAGTGTCTGGGACTCAGAGTTGTAGATGCAGAAAAATCCTTCCCACTCATTCTACTCCAGGTTATTGACGCTGATGGGAATCAGTTATTAAGACTCCTTAGGATTTCCATCCTCATTTGGGATGATGCAAAGCTTTCCTGCATATGTGTATTTCAATTTTCTTTGGCCTCAAAAATGTGTCAAGTAAATCACCCCAAAGCTCATAGTCTTATAATGGCAATCCTTTCCCGTAAGTCAATGCGTTGGTTGGGTTGTTCTGCAGATCTAGGGTAGGCTTGGGATCTCAACTGTTCTTGCTCAAGTGTCTGCAGTCAGCTAGCAGGCTGGCTGAAGGCTTTGCTGCTCTAGGATGGCCTCAGTTCTCCTCCGCATGTCCCTCACATCCCTCTAGAAGGCTTAGATTTTATCTCATGCTAGTGAAAGAATTACAAGAGTAAAAAGACTGGGCATGCAAAAAGGCAAGCCTGTACTGTTCAAGCCCCTGATTGTATCACGTTTGCTGACACTCATTGACCAGACTAAGTCACATGGTTAATCACCAAGTCACAGTGGGAGAAGACTACAAAACCACAGGGCAAAGTGTGGAGATATTGAGAAGACATTAATTCTGACCTTCTGAATATATGGGGAGAGTGAAGGTCATCCTCACTTACCCCTGTGTTCATAATGGGATATGGAAGAGCAGATGCCAACCTAGTCTGCTCACAGATAATAAACTAGATATAGTCTTGCTGTTATTAATAAGTGCTTTCCTTCCTAAGAACTCCCCAGAAGTAAGAAAAAGGGTTTGTTTTATTTTTTCAGGTGAAAGTAACCTTGTCTGCTAATTAGCACAAGATTCCAGAAAAGAAAGACATAAAACCTTAGTAAGACGCAGTCTTGACATGGGATTTCTCTCTAAGCTACTCCCCATCTGAACCTACTCTAAGAATCTCTGAGAGTACTTTGCCCTTCCATCTCCAATAGCCAACAGCTTCTTGAGCACACATTATGAGTTGATGATGAAGGTTTATTGCTCCAATTCACCTCTTAAATGCTCTGTTGTGGGAGACTGGGTCTCATTACACTCCAAAACTATGCCTTCAGCCAATTCATTCTTCTGTTCTTATTGGATACCATGGTTGGTGATACATTTATTTCTAATTTCTAATTAGTTACAGCACATAATCTCAAACTTAGTATAGAGCACTTTATCACTGAGTCTATGACACGGTCAAGGTGAAGACGCCAATGCTCACTTTTTAATCTAAAATTTCCTTATAATCTGTCTCCTAATTGCTTATTTTGGTCTGGGTATAACCCACTAGGCCTTAGAGAATGTAGTGAGCACACATGAACTTAGTTTAACCTGCTCATTTATTCTTTGTTTCTATCTGACACCGTAGGCTCTTTTATATTTATGTCTATGATTGATTGCTTGCAGATCTCCCATTTCCCTTGAGAAAAGAGTTGTTATTGTATCTTATTAAAAATAAGTACAGTGAAAGAGAAAGGATTCAAAACCCCATTTTCTCAAAACATCAAGTATTTGCTGGCTATTCAGATAGGGAGTCAAGCCAAATTTAACAAACAACATTTGAGAGGTGGATTGTCTTCTTTAAAAAAATGGACATTTCTTGAATATTTGAAGTGATCCCAAGCACGGACTCTACTCTGAATGCAAGCTAAATTATGCACATAAAGAGCTATTTTGCACAACAGGAAGAGATATATGGCAAAAAAAAATATATGGATGCATTTTTCAAGACCAACTTTTAACTTTGTACCTGTAAGATAATATTATTGGGACTAGACAGTGAAGAACAAAACCTCAAGGACATGACAACTTTGTTCTCTACCCTTTAATGAACTCAACTTTCTAGATTCTTTTTTATTTTTTTAAAGATTGGCACCTGAGCTAACAACTGTTGTCAATCTTCTTTTTTTTTTTTCTGCTTTTTCTCCCCAAATCCCCCAAGTACATAGTTGTATATTTTAATTGTGGGTCCTTCTAGTTGTGGTATGTGGGATGCCGCCTCAACATGGCCTAATGAGCAGTGCCATGTCCGCGCCCAGGATCCTAACGGGTGAAACCCTGGGTCGCTGAAGGAGAGCGCGGGAACTTAACCGCTCAGCCACGGGGCCGGCCTCTAGATTCTTAATGCAGTTCAATTTTTGACATGCAGTTCACAGCTTGCTCTATTCTCTGTTGCAGGACACTATTCAAGATATTTTAGATGCATGTTGTATCATATTTATTCAAGACAGACATTAAAATACGCTCATTTATTTTGTAAATTCTAGACTGACCCATATGTTTTGTGTGACCCTCCCAGGCAGATAACACTCTTTCAAGAGCATATGTGAGGTTATAAACATTACCTTTCTAATGACTGCATGTTTTCCTTTTTATCTATGAAGAGTAGCTCAGGATCCTGATCATATTTCCTTGCAAAAGCATGTAGCTAATGATACAAGAAGGTACAAGGGTAAAAGTTGAGATGAACTGAATGAGAAGTTGTTAATGAGTATATAAGGATCTTCAGGAACAGGTTTGGAAAGCAAGAGAGTGGAAATTAAAACTTTTTTCTCCTAAATTTGCTGTAAATAGATAACCAAAATGAAAGAAGCTAGAGTTTTTTTTTTTTTAAAGAATGAGTCATAAACACTCTTCTTTTACTTTTCTCCTCATTTCTATTTTAATTTCTCATCAATTAATACAATCTGTAGGCTTAGAGTCTTAGAACCACATCCACCAGAGGGTAGGAAAGATTTTGATAGCAAATCTAAGTTGCCATTAAATAGTGAGGGGACAGAAATACCTGAAGTAACTAAAGGAGCTTCAAAAAGTAGTGGTTTGGAAGTGCTAGCCCTGTGGTGTGGTGGTTACGACCAGCCCACTCTGCTTAGGTGTCCTGGGTTCGTGGGTTCAGATGCTGGGCACAGACCTACACCAGTCGTGGGCCATGCTATCTGTGGTGGCAACCCACATACAAAATAGAGGAAGATTGGCACAGATGTTAGCTTAGAGCTAATCTTCCTTAGGAAAAATGAAAAAAAAAGTAGTGGTTTGGATGCTGCAAATGTTGCTCTGTCACTATAGTCAAGGATTTGACATATTCTTGGATGAAAAGGAAGTCCTTATTTTGGTAGTTAGAGACTGATATCTGATACTCTTGGAAGAGATGCAATTTTTTATTTATATATATGAATTCCAAAAGGGACAGCGTTTTATTGGACTAAATCTGAACCAGCCAACCTTAGCCAAATGAAAATTTTCAGGCAGCATTTTAACACTACTGTCTGCTCAATGTTCTATGGTTCTGCGATTTTTCACATAGGGCAAGCGGTAATAAAAACTAAAAGGTTTTTAAGAATGACTTTTTAAAAGGATTCATTTTAAGGATACTTTCATAATGATAATATTGTATGATAGTAATCTTAATTGAATTCTTAATAAAGAAGTGTTATCAAAGACCATTTTTGAATAATATGTTTGATTTTTAAATGTACCTATTTTAAAATTTTAATTGATGTAAGAATATTTAGGGGCTGGCTCCGTGGCCGAGTGGTTAAGTTTGCGCACTCCACTGCAGCGGCCCAGGGTTCAGATCCTGGACACAGACATGGCACCGCTCATCAGGCCACGTTGAGGCAGCGTCCCACATCCCACAACTAGAAGGATCTGCAACTAAGATATACAACTATGTACAGGGGAGTTGGGAAGATAAAGCAGAAAAAAAAAAAGAAAAAAATAAGATTGGCAACAGTTGTTAGCTCAGGTGCCAATCTTTAAATAATAATAAAAAAAGAATATTTATAATGCATATATAAATGTTGACCAAGCAATATCAGGTAATAATGATCATGGATAATGTCAAAGTTAAGTCAAAGAATGAAATAATAAATCATGTTAAACTTCACATAAGCATTAAATAAATAAAAGTGTCCTTATAAGAAAGCAACATATTTTGGACTGCTTAGCAGGGGAAGATATTTTTGAGGTGTCATCATAATAAAGGAGTGACACAACCTAAACATGTTATTGGATGAAATCAGATATTGTGGTGGTAGTTAACAGCTCTCCAAATCTTAGTATGTGGAGTGAAAAACAGGCAAGGCGCAATTTAAGACTAAGGCTTAGTCAAAAATACAAGATGAAAAATTATGTGTAGCAGACAAATATTTGGAGTATTAAAATCAATCTAACGGGAGAGTGGGTGTTGAAAGAAAAAGGCAAAAACACACAAACAAATAAAAATAGCTGGATGAAATATGTCATTACCAGTTCAAATGTGGTTACATGATAATGTCTGGGTGTGATAGGCCTCTTTTTAATGTTAGACTAAAATTTTGTTTTGTAAACTTGTAATCAGAACGAGAAGCTGGAGTGTTTCAATGTAATTAACCTCTGATGAATCAACTATTCTCCACAGAGATATATATCTTTACAATGGCTTACGTTTGCCAGATAGAGCTCCACTCCCTTATTCGGTATTAAACTGTGAAAACGTATTTCTTTTGAATGTAGTTTTGCATACCTGCCTTCTACAATTTAGCACTGCATTTCTTCAATTGATCAATTTTAAAACGATTGAGTGAAATTCTACTTTTAAGGCTGCACTGTTTGTCTTTATTCATTCATTGATTCCTATCATTGATTCTGTATATCCCTGAAGAATGTATTGTTCACTTTTGAAACTTCTTAGCTTTATAAACTGGAATCATCCTGTATGTATTCATAAGTGATAGTTTACTTAATAGTATATTTTTGGATCTTAGTCCATATCAATGAGTGTATATGTAATATAATCCTTTACTGTCGGTCAGTTATAAACAGCAAATTGAAGGAGTTATCTTCTTTGTTTATTACTCATTTGTACTCTGTCTTTTAACTGCAAAATTTAATGAATTTATGCTTATTATAGTTGATATATTAGGATTTGTTTTTACATATTATTTTTGATTTTTTGTTTTTATGCCAAGATACTTGACCCACAGAAATTATGAGATAGTAAATGTGTTGTTCTAAATCACTAAGCTTCGGGGGTTATTTGTTACGTAGTGATTGATAAGTAATAAAAATCAGTCAGATATTGAGAAAACAGTCCCTTAAGTAACAATCTATTTGAAGGGTGACTTTGACCAGATATTTCCTCTTGCTTCCTTAGTTCATTATGCAGTGTTAAATTATTCTACTTGATTTTATTATTTGAAGATAATGCATATCTTATTCTCCTTTTCATGCACTGAACTGCTGCTTTCTGAAGCTTCTGTTACTGAATGAAGAATTTTTTGGGAAGAATGTGGGCAGTAATTTTCAGTAGAATAGTGTCAGCTCATGTAGTTGTCCTGAGATGTGACAAATTTTATGATGCAGTAAGACCCATCATTGGTGCTTTCCTCATACACTAGGTGCATTTGGTTTATCCTTCCAGAGTCATTCTCTGGTCTTCTCCGTCCACATCTCTGCCCTTGGAGGATGACTATATGGACTGCATCGGTGGCTTACCCACCCTCTAGATTCCTGTTGGGTTCAGCTAACTTGGAGCCCTGGGTAAGAGGTCAGAGGGTGGAGGGAGAGTGAGGTCAGGACATTTATTCCTCTGTTGTCTTGTCTATGCCACTTTGTCAGCAGGGCTCTGTCACTAGCTTGAAGGTCACTGGTCCTCTCAAGGGTAACCTGCTTCATTGGAATTTCTCTCTCTATAGTTACGGTAACCTTTTCCTTTTTAGTATCCTTAGTTTTGCCAATCCTAGTGGTCTAGTGGTTAAGATTCAGCATTCTCACTGTGGCAGCCCAGGTATATTTCCCTGGTCAGGGAACCACACCATCCATATGTCGGTTGTCATACTGTGGCAGCTGTGTTGCTGTGATGCTAAAAGCTATGCCACCGGTATTTCAAATACTAACAGGGTCACCCATGGTGGACGGTTTCAGTAGAGCTTCCAGACTAAGGAAGACTAGAAAGAAGGACCTGACCACCCACTTCTGAAACAATTTACCGTGAAAACCTATGAATAGCCCCGAAGCAGAGAATTGTCTGATATGGATGGGAAGGTGAGAGGATGGCACAAAAAGACCAGGCAGTGTTCTGCTCTACTCTGCACGGGATCGATAGGAGTTGGAATCAAATCGACATAGTATAATGCACTATCCATAGTGGTTACCTCATACACACATTTATAACTAACAAAAATTTTGCTCAAATTATTCTATTTTGAGTACGCTTTCTGTTTTCTGTTGGAATTCTGATTGAAACATCTCATTAAAATCCAGAATTTAGGTTAAGGAAAAGACACTATGATGGCAAGAAACTGCTAATGAGAAAAAGAGGGGCAAAAATCTGCTTGCTATAGGTTAGATCCAGGAACAACTTGGCTGGTAGTACATTGCAGGGAATTGTAAAAACATCAAAGTAATAAAAAGAGTAAGCCATCAGGTTCTGTATTCCACTCACAACAGCATTTACTGTTTATTATCCTCTTTAACTTTGAAGAAATAGGACTGCATTTTAACAGAAGGAAAACTTTATAAGGCTTATTCATGGGCACATATTTAAGTGCACGCTTTCTTGTCATCCTACATCTACTCAAGGTTGCTTCAAAGGTATATTAACCTGTCTCCTGTTTTGCACTCATGCCATTCCTCATGTTGATTTAGATCTCCTCTGAAGGAGAAATTGAGACAAAGGTTTCAGCCAATAGTTTTTTGGGGAGGTAATCTCAAGAAATGCCTTCAGGGGAGTAAAGAAGTGAGGCAGGGGGGCTGGTCCAGTGGCACAGTGGTTAAGTTCGCACACTCTGCTTCAGCAGCCGGGGGTTTGCCGGTTGGGATCCCGGGTGCGGGAATGACACCACTTGGCAAGCCGTGTGTGGTAGGTGTCCCACATATAAAGTAGAGGAAGATGGGCATGGATGTTAGCTCAGCAACCAGCAACCAGTCTTCCTCAGCAAAAAGAGGAGGATTTGTGGCAGATGTTAGCTCAGGGCTAATCTTCCTTAAAAAAAAAAAAAAAAAAAAGTGAAGCAGCAACTCCAAAAAAGGATTAATTATCAAGCTAATTACCATTGTGACCAGCTGAACCTTAATCCCACAAGGAATTCTGGGAAACAGTGTAGAAACAGTGCTCAGGGTTATCCCATCTAAACAACAAAGGCTCTAGGATATTAAAACAGCAACTCCTGTCAGATATTGGTCATTAATCCCCTAGGACTTCCAGCCTGCTAAGTTTGCAATTAGAATGAGTTCTAACTGCAAGAGAAAGCCCCCAGGCCAAGAAGAAAAAATGCAGGTACTGTCTATTAGATGTCTGGCTGGTCTGCACTAAAGTGGGAAAACCAAAGGTCTGTGGCCAGGGCACCAACAGTGCCTGCTACACTCCTAATTCATTTTCTACTCCGCCTCCAGAATGCTGTTTGCCGAAATGTGAAACTGATTCTGTAACCATTTGCTTAGCTATATCAAAGTGTTCACATTATTCTTAGAATAAAATTCAAAATGCTGAACATGATGTACCGTGCCCGCAAGATTCAGTCTCAGCTACTTTCCCATCCTCATCCTCACTTTATGATCTCACTCCACTCACAAGGGGCTTCTTTCAGATTTCACAATATTATGTGACACCTGCCAGCACAGGACATTGGTGCATAGTAGGCTCTCTTTTCCCTATTTCGTTAATGCCTATTCTATTTTCCAATTTTAGCTTAATCCATTACTTGCCAGTTAGGACAGCTTTTCCTAATCTCTCTCTATGAAAAGTACTATTATGTACTTTTATAACATCATATATCTCCTCTTTACAGAATTTACCAGATATTGTTTTGCATTTATTTTAAAAATATTAGATAATGTCTACCTTCTCAAAATGATTGCATGATCAAAAGTTTCAGGTTTTTCTCTCTCCAGTTTTGTATTTCCTTTGACAAATAAAAATGGCAAGCAATAGGATATATCGGAGAATATGAGGCAGCCATTTGGTGTAAACCTAATTCCGCCTGACCTTGTCTTTCCAAAAGGGCCTGACCCAGGCCGTTGAGCATGTATTGTATATCTGCTTTAGATATTCCCTATGGCAAGAACAAAGGCCCTTGAGATAAAGGTGAAACTTCCCTCCCCCTCCCAACGTTGACATTCCCTTAAGGATTAAGCATCCTTCCTTAGGCTAGGAACTGATTGCTGCGCTCACCTGTGACCACCCAGCTCGAGACAATAGACTTGCCTCCTGCTACGCCCTCTGAGACAGCAGACCCACTACCTGCTGTGTCCATCAAGTGCTGAGCCAACAGAGCAATCTTGTGACTATTGTGGGAGGGACATTTCAATCATATGTGAAACAGCCTGTTTGGGGGTATATAACCACTCTGTATACCTCACTTCCTTGGTGCCCTTTCTTCCTTCGGTAAGAAAGGCCCCGGACCCTGGTCCTCAGATTTCAGCTCAAAAAAACTCACCCAAATCTTCATTTATAGATTGGTTATGGATTATTTTCGTTGGCACTTCTCAATAATGTTTGGAACCATTATAAAATACATATTTATGATATTGCATTTTTAAAGTTCTTACAAATACTGAATAATAATAAATAATGAATATCACTTATCTACATATAAAATTGTACTGAAATAGATACTTTTCTTGTATTACCTTATTTGAAGAAAGTTATAATTTATTATCACTCTAACCACAGGAATGTATTGAGCATATAATATAAGTAGATATTGTAAGGGACTATTGACATATAAGACAATATTTATGACTTCCAGCATCTCATGGTCCTGTGGGGACACAATGTTATAAGTATGTACATAAGAATGAAAAATTATAGAGCAGTTGTATATATCAGTTGAGTAAGGGATTTACACAAAAGGCACACTAAGCTTTAGCTAAATGCTAATGAATGTAAAGACAAGGGAATATTAGGGAAATGACACTAAACACTAAGGTGATACATCTTAGAAAAAATGGAAAGAACTAGGGCTGTTAGTAGGCCTTGGAGTAAGGCTAGGGTGAAGTAATTTGACAACATTGGGGATGTTATAATAATATATGATATTATATATTTAAATATATAATAATACAATTATATATATAATAATATAACAAATATTATTTCAAATAAGACACTATCATTTTATATGAAAACAAAAAGTGATGAAATATCATACAATAACTAAAAGTGAAAGTTTATTTTATTTACTTCCCAAGAGATGAACTAAATTAAGATGTGAAAATCATCACACCTTGATATTTCTCTGGAGATAGGAAATGCTGAATCTTTCTTCAAGTAATTCAGTTGCTTGACAACTGTTGAACAGATCTTCTCATTAAGAGATATGTCTCTGTGGCAGATTTTCTCCTTTTTCTTTTCCCTTTCTCCTCTTTGCCATCTTGCAAATATCAGGCCATCATGAAAGCTGTGGACAAGCAATCTTTTGTTATAAAATTTGAGGAAATACAGACATGTTTGTTAACATAGGCGGTGTGAAAGGTCATTATTAGAGGCAGTATAGGATGATGAGGATTTTAGGCTGGTTATTTTTAAAACTACAGATGAGAAGCAGGCTCCGAGGACTGGAATTTTGTTTGCCCTTTTGAGAGACATTTGCATTTGTGAAGGAAGGGGGATGACCTCATAGGGACCTGAAATTGGCCACCCCAAGATATGTCTCTTTGGCATCGGGATTGTTTTGGGGCCGATTGCTTTTGATAAACTGGGACAGGGAAGGAGGCTCTGAGGAATGGAACTTGCCCTTGTTGGGACACATTTACATTTGTAAGGTAAATCTCTATCTGTAAAAGGTGACTCCCTCTCTGTACCAGGAAGAGGAAGAGAGATGACCTTATCCCTAGAAACTCTTAATGGGGAAGGCAGGAACTTAAGTTGGTTGCTGTCTGCAATCTCATGTAACTGATTTAGGGTGGTGGCTTCTGACCTTTGCTTAATCCGATTTGATTCTTGTCTAAAAATCATGGGATCACCCAATGACCAGACCCCACCTGCACTGATACTATTTTAACTTTTTTTCATGTTCTTTCCTTTGTCTTGTAAAGAAATGATTCACATACCCATGCCTTATAAAATTAGCCATAACCCTCAACTCGTGGCATCAGCAGGAGCTCTGACTGCCCGTGGATCCTGTCCCCATGCTAGCGGGGGCAGCAGAAGCAGCAGCAGCAGGAGCTCTGAGTGCCCATGGGTCTTGTCCCCACACACCAGCTCTGTCTGCCCATGGGTCCTGTCCCCATGCTATTCTATACTATTCTCTAAATAAAAGAGCTCTACTGCCAGATCTTAAGAGTCTAAGAAATCTTTCTTTCGACTCCTTGGCTCACCGACCCCGCATCATAGGATAGTAATTAAGAAGTAGCATAGCAAAGACAGACTTCTCAGGTTCAAATATTGGATCTGCCATTTACTGTGTGACCTTTGGCCTATTTAATTAGTTTCTTGGAGCCCCAATATTTTTATCTGTAAAATGGAGTTGAAAATAAGATACCTATCATAGGTTGTAGGGATTAAATGAGCCACTTCTTGTAAAGTAGTTAGAACAGTGCCTAGCCTATCCTGAACACTCAAGTGACTAATGATTATCTTGAGGAAACATTTTCCTGAGAGGCCTAGCCATTGAGATGGTTTATTTTTCTTTCTGATCCTATACCATCCCAAATCTTCAAGGAAACAGATTTGCGGTGGCATCCAACAGGAAACCAGGAAGCCAAAGGACAAACAGTATAGGGAAAGTCTGAATCACAAAAGGAGATAGATTAGGGAGAAGAAAAAAAAGACGAAGGAATTCCACAGTGGGAGAAGTTGTTCTGAAAACCTTGAGGAGGAAGACATTTGAGAACCCATTGTCAATAACTGAGCCCAGGCACCCGTGAGGAAAAGGGAAAACAGTGGCATAGGCATCAGAGCTAGTTTTCGATCTCTGCCAGGTGAAGATGTGGTAAAGGATAGGAATTTACACTTTGAATTGAAAGAAAAGAAAGTCTCAGAGATGCTATGCATGTGTAGACTAGCCAGAAGTAAGATCATTAGGGATATAAACTGTATTTGTCTTTTCCCTTCACGATAAGGGGGGTGGTATTATGAGTACACATAGAAAGGGATGAAAAACAGGATATTATTAAATGTGGTTTTTAAAAATTTATAAATGGGCTGGCCTCATGGCATGGTGGTTACGTTTGCTGTGTTCTACTTTGGCTGTCTGGGTTCATGGGCTCGGATCCCAGGCTTGGACCTACACTACTGGTCAGTGGCCATGCTATGGCAGTGACCCACCTACAAATTTGGCACAGATGTTAGCTCAGGGTGAATCTTCTTCAGCGAAAAAAAAAAGAAAGAAAGAAAAGAAAACATTCATAAATAATGTTGAAATTATGTGTAATTTTTTATTTTTGAAAGTACACTGCATGTAGGAAGAACTAACATGTACACAATATTTCCTTATTTTCTAAATGCAGAAACTATGCCACAGTTTGTAATGACATGTACTTTGCATAATCAGCTGTTAATGTTCCATCTGTCTTCATTTTTCTTCATGATGATTTCTTTTGTTCCAGCTGCAGATTCATGTGTTGTTATTGTGGTTCCCGAAATCTCAGGATTTGTGCCAAAATATTTAAAGTGTGCTCCAATAGTTATTTGCTTTCTCCGTTTATTTACTATTGCTTAATTAAATTATTAGGCTTTAGTCCTCCCTGAAAATCTATGCAATTAAAGACAGATAAAATGTTGCAACTGTAACTTCACTTTTGGTGGTGATCTTGGAGTTTTCAGAAATTTGCTATGTGTCCTGTGCCCTCCACTTATTAATTTAACTCCATAGGAGAGGCTTTTGAAATGGTTCCCGACATCAAAAATTGTGATCTTAAGTTAGATTCAGCAAACTCCAATTTTAGTGTTTTAATATGTTTCCTTTGAGAGAAAGATTGTTTTGGAGTTATTGTTTGCTTATTTTTTAAAAAAATAGGATTGGAAGGTTTGGAAACGAAATTGTACCTTCTAGCCAAATAGATGCAAAATAATTAGAGAAGTTTGAATGAGCGAACAGGGGTAAATATTTTTTTTTTTTTTTGATGGTAAAAATTTTAGTAATCAGAACTGTTTATCTCTTTCCTATTCGTAATAAATGAAGAAAAATAATCAAAATACTTAGCATTTTTATGATTCCTTTTAACTAGTTAAATTCTGGCTTACTAAAGTAAATAATTCTCTTTAATTGTAGGTATAAAACTTATGAAATCATTTTATGTTTGGTAGTAATTGTGGAATAAATGGATATGCAGTGTATGTAGCATTTTTTTTCCTGTGGAGCTTTCCTAAAACTCTCTTAATAATCCAAATGTATTATCCCAGTTATGATATAATTGCATAAAGCTTGCAATTAGTTGTTGCTAGACTTTATTTTTCATTCTAGTGATTGGCTCTTATATAAAGGCCATATTTTAATAGGAACAGTTGTGGAAAACATAATTATCATTGTTAAAACATTGAAGGCACTTGATTATTTTCTCAATTATTTTCAGTTGTCATTCTAAAAGAAGATGGGAATTACAAAATAAAATTGTTTCTCAATTCGTTCTTTAAATTAATTCAAATTAGTTTTCAAGTGTTTAAAATATTATTCATTATTTTCTTATTCATTTAGTGTATGTTGTATTATTCATGTGGTTTTGAGTCTCCCGTGCAAGGAAAATACACTAAAAGGTTGCATGGCACTTTATTCAATTCTGATGAAAGTTAAATTATAACTAAGTAAAACATATTTAATTGACAGGTGAATAAATGTTACATGACCTATTTAATCACAGCTATTAATATGGAAACATTTGGAGCAAGTTTAAATAACTGAACAATTGTTCAAGTTATTTCTCAGTCAGCTTGCTTACTCACACAAATTCACAGCTGGAAGAGCTGTCCAGACGACTGCTCTCAACAAATTACCCTTTAGCTCTTAAAGCTTACTCTCAATACATAGCATTAATTCCCTAGAGTTAGATATTAAGTAAATCTCAGATCCTATAAAAGAAGCGTATTCTTTATTTAATTTGATGATTAAAAAAGTACACTGAAATCAAGTGTTATAACAATCATTTTTAAAGTTGAAATGCACATAGAATTAAACTACTTCTGTTGTGCTTTAATATTCTCTCGTCACAATAACGTGTTTTCAATATTTTATTTTCAACACTATAGAAAATTTAAAATTACCTTCAAGAAAATCTTAGAACACTACTCAGGGAATGTTTAAGGGGTCTTTTAAGTTTAACTCATACTGGAGAAAATAAATAAAACTGAAAAAGAAATGAAGGCTTGAGAACTAATTTAGAATTCAATGAGAATTGATTATGACAGGTTGACCTTCCAGAATCTAAAAATATATATACATTTTTAAGAGTACAGATGCGTCTGAGGTGTTGTGAACTTATATCCCACAATTAAAACTTCTAACCTTTTAAACCTATAGATTTTCACTTTTTAAATTTTTTAATTACAGTAAAAAATACTTAAATTTACCATCTTAACCATTTCTAAGTGTGCAGTTTGGTAATGTTAAGTATATTCACATCATTTGCAATCAATCTCCTCAAATTTTTCATTTTGAAAAACTGAAATTCTATATCCATTAAACAACTTCTCCCCGTTTTGCTCTTCCCCTAGCTTCTGCAACCACCATTCCACTCTCTGTTTCTATGAATTTGACCACTCTAGATACCTCTCATAGATGCAATCATACAATATTTGTCTTTTAGTGACTGACAATTCACTTAGGATAATGTCCTCAAGTTTCATCCATAGGGTATCATATCTTCCTTCCACTTTAGTGCTGAATAATATTCCTTTATATGTACATACCGCATTTTGTAACATGGGGGTGAAAATATCTCTTCAAGATCCTGCTGTCAATTCTTTTGAGTATATATTCAGAAGTAGAATTGCTGGGCAAGAACCCAGATAGCCTATGGGCTTATTGTCTTTTGTGGGAATGTCTTTCCCCTTTCGCACTCAATGAGTATTCTTTTGTTGTGTTTTAAGTGTATGCATTGCACGGCACCTGGCTAACCCCACTGCTTTATCTGTCCACTGAAGGGAGGGGAAACAATCTTACTGCAGGCGCAAGAAAGGTGTGCTTAGACCAATTGCTCTGCATCAGCTGCTGGGGTTGCCCTCTGGCCATTGGGGATCAATGCCCACTGTTGGAGCTGATCTTGCTCTTTATCTTCTATATGTAAGTAAAGCATTGTTCCATCCAGTGATTAACTGTGTTGTGGTTTCCTTGGTGACTCTGATACCAAGATGCCATGGGCAGAAGTGTGTGGAGTCCTCTCCTGGGACTCTGTTGCACAGTACTCAGCTTGACATTTGTCGGTGTCGCAATCCAATGTACACATCAGGATAGATGCGGAGAGGGCTGATGGCCACTCTGAGTTTATTATAACCAGCGTTTCAATATATACATAGCTTACAGCTGTTAAACGTACACAGGTGTTCTGGATGAAGTAATTAGTGAATGCCAAGAATTCTTAGTGATTTCTCAAGGAGCCCTCCCTTGGCCTCTGTTTTGATATTATCATGTTATTGCTGTGCTCCTATATTTTTATCTCGGAGCAGGCAAGGTCTCTTAGGCAACGGTCCCTCCTGCTCCCAATATCGATATCGTTTCTCCATCTGTGACCCCGGGCGGCCGCCGCCTGGCTTAGGTTGCCCCCCCAGGGGGTCTTACCGGTCATTGGCTAACTGGTCTTCTCACCTCCGGGTCACAGTTTGTTGGCAAGCTTTTTCCAGTGATTATTAACCCTTCCTATGTCAGGGGCGGCTACAACATTCAGTAATTTTAATCTATCGACTAACAGTATGCTTTACAATTCTGGACTCCTTTGAGTAACTATCGGAAACTAACTTAAACAAAAAAGGAATTAATTAATGACAGTAATTGGGGATTTCAAGGGATGCAATTGTTACAAGTGTGGTTCATATCTTAGATTTGAGGCACAGAAATATTTCTCTAGCTCTCTTCTCTTTATTTATGGCTTACTTCTGCTCACTTCTGCTATAACTCATTCTTATTAGACTTTGTACGTATGGTAATGAGATTTCCTCCTCTTCTTGTCACCCAGAGCTCCAAGCCCTTAAAATTGGTGAATACAGAGAAAGAACAGGCATTTTTCCTTTTGCTTTGGTAGAAATATCAGAGGAAAGTCTTACTGGCCCTGACAAAAGCATATATTCATATCTGATTTGATCATTGCGATAGAGAGATGGACTATCCTTATGTCTGAGTCACATGCTCACATTTTGTGATAATGGGATCAGTTACATATGAACCAGATATATAAAATTATAAAATTGTATAAACATGATACTTAATATAAAGCATGCTAGACGTAGAAAAAGCATATACTTTAAAAGTACTCCTAACTTCACCACTAACTATAAAACATTGAGCAAGTTATACTTCTTTTTACCTCAATAAATAAATAAATTGCTTAATTTTGGTTACTTTGATGAAAAAACATTAATAATGTACTGATGATAAAAAAATTACCTAAAGTGTATCATTCTAATTTTTAATAAAATTGAATAAAATTCTTTTGTGAAATAATAAAAATAAATGTATCATAGTTTAAACTTATCTCATTTATTCCTAAATTTATTTTTTCTTATTATTTTAAATATTATCTCAATAAACTTACATTGGCTCCCTTTTTCTCCACAATTTTATTCACGTTCCAATATGTACTTTGATTATTCTATTTCTCTTTCATCCTTTAATTCATCTTGACTTCCATCTGATGTGGATTGTATGCTCTGCCATAAGAAGGTTCTTTCTCTAATTTTTTGTTAGCTCATCATGATTTTTCACACCTTTTCTCCACCTACAATTTCATTCAATTAGGAAAAATTCATTCTGCATATGGCAAATTTAAAGCATCAGTTTAGGTAATATGGGAGACTGAAAATAAAGTCAAAGGCCCACCTACAAGAAAATTGTAATAATTGAATTAAGGATTACACAAATAACCATATACATAAAGTCTACAAAAGACTGTAGTTAAATCAAGATTTGATAAAGGCTTTTATAAGACTCAGAAAAGATTTATTGGAGTTTAGAGAAAAGAAATTAATCTATTTTATGGAGTAGGTAATGTTTTATTAAAGAAGTGACATTTTAACTGAATCTTAAATGTGAGGTGGAATTTCAATAGGAATAGATGGTGAGATTGATTTTAGGTAGCAGGAATACTGAATAAAGCAGGAAAATGTAGGTACGGCTGGAATATGGGGAAAAGATTATTTTTCTTGGAGTGTAAATGTTTTGAGAAGTAGTAGTGAAAGCAAGCTAGATTGGATTTATGGCTTGCAAGGCCAAAATGTGAGACTAAGGAAAATTGATTTTATTCTGCTGGAAATGGGGAGTGCTTATGATTTTTAGCAGGAAAGTAATATGTACATGGTTCTAATATTTTAGCCATATTTAGGTAAATCAGAGAAGTGAGGCTTAACCATGTTATTATTTGAACTGAAGGCCTGAACTATAGTAGTTTCTTCAGATATGAAAAAAAAAAAAAAAAGAGGAGAGTTAAAAGAATAATACTGTCCTTCCCACCCGGTCTTCTATTTATCCTTCTAAAGTGAAGCTCGAATGTCATCTCCTCCATGAAGTTTTCCCACATCATCCAACATTCTTCCTTTGAAGTTTGAAAGCATACTATTTTCCTTCGTCCTTCTTTTTCACTTTTAATTTCAATTATAATTATTTATTTAATATTATCACTCCTAATAACTTCTAAGAAAGAATATAAAAGTGAAATTTTTATGTCTCTACTAATGCTAAACATAGGATTCTGAGCTAGGAGGCAGATGGCAGAGACAAAAGATGAAAATTTTTGTAGTGAAGAAACAATGGTTTCAAATCCTTCCTTCATTTTCCAAGAGTTGTGGGATATTGGTCAGGGGACATCCATGAATTTGTGTCCACATCCTGAACCAATGATAATAACAAAAAACTCATGGGATTGTGTTAAAGATTAAATGAGCTAACATGCCAATCAGTGAAATGATTCATGACATATAATAGGTACTTAATGGATATAAAGTTAGACACTCTATCCACCTCTTTATAAAAATGACTTAATATATACTCCTGAAAGAAACAGTATTATCAAGATTTTAATAAATGTTGGGTCAGTATAGACCTAGAAGTCCGGCAGTTTGGTTCATAGTACCATTTAAAAATCCTGAGCATAAAAAAGAAATTAAAATAAAAATAAAGAGCAGATGATATCACAAAAAGATAGGTTTCATTTGATAATCATAATTATGTCCTAGTTTTAAAATAATAGGAATATAAATAGTCCAAGAAAAAATAAATAAAATGGATCAAATAAGTATAATAAATATAAAACATCTTCCTCTATATTGTAGACCCATTTATCAAGGTTTATTGAGAAGTTAACAGAGAAAAGTATGTCTATCATGATATGTTCAGATATTAAGTATTGGGAGTCATTCACTTACCAGAATATGAAAATTTTTAATGGAATTTATCTCCTCATTGGCAAAAAGTAAGAACAGTGTAACTACTTCTCGGTAGAGATTTAAAGATAGTTTACTGACTCTAATATTAGATGACAAAACCAGCTTCTTATCAAACACCTGTAAAAGCAAAGTTTTGGACTTTGATGCAATAGTTTTCTGGAGGCTCACACCTGAAAAAAAAATATTAAGATGGTCGTAATCAATTCTGTGCATTTTATTTGTGAGTGACAGAACTTTTCTGAATAACATTAACTGGCAAGCATGACTTGTTTTAACACACTTTCCCCTCTTGGCTACACCAAGTCAGTAGATATCTTGGGAATACACAGAGAATTGGAGGAAATAGAATAGTGTAAACTGGGGCAGCACTAATGAACTGACTCAAGGATATCATAGTTGTGAGAGAAAAGAAATGGGACACTGTATTTTGGTTCTGTCTACTTCTCTGTACTAGTCATAATATAAGAAGATATTTGAGGAGATAATTGATTCTATTATCTCACATAGGACATGAGGCTATATTTCAGAATACACTTTATTGTCTTTTTAGGGCACAAGTTACTATTTGCTTTATTGTCATCAAGCAAAAATGTTTGGCCTTCTTGTTTCAAGATCCCTTCCTCCCCTTTCTCCACTTTTGGGCATTTTAGGTATTACCAACAGCATGGTTCTTTAGATATAATGAATATTTTCATTTTTTTGTTTAAATATTTAATTGTTGTATATTTTCTAAAATCTTTACTCATAAATCATTGGTAATAATCAATATCAGATGGGGCAAATGAGATGCCCATTATAATTTAAAACGATGTTTGTTTATAAAGGCAATAAATTGTGGACTATTTCTGGATTATGTACAATTTTGAAAACCTTGGAGATTTTCAATATGAACAAAATATTTGTAGCAATCATCATATATTATAAATGGATGCAATGTAGATAAATTGATAAATATTCCATAGTTGCAAAAAATGATGATTCATGGTAGTGTAACTTAATCCTATTAAAATTATTTTGATAAAAATCTAAAGAAATTTGGGTAGTTCATGCATCTCTGTGCTTAATCTAAACAGTCCCTTCTTGAATTTTAATGGGTAGACAAGCTCATTCTAAAAACACCTGCCTACCAAAATAAAACCACAATAATTTTTAAATGAAACCAGCCAACACTTCACATGCATATAACCTCTCAACAAAATTCTCTGAATATGTGTAAGGTTATAGTTTTAAGTATCTTCAGTGATGAGAAAGTCACTACCTCCCAAATCTTCCTATTTTGCAGTTGAATTGCATGATAAAAATGTTGCTTGCATTGGGACAAATTCTGTCCCCATTCAGATGTTAATTTCTTACTAATTTTTCTACATCTTGTGTTCATATTGTCTAAACTCACCTTTTCATTTTCACAGATAATCTTTTTAACTTTCATCAAGGGTATCATATCAGTTTCTCTAATATTTCCATTTCAAAAATCCCTGGTTTTCAAGTTGACCTATATTTGGCCTTTGAGCTTGGTTATTCTCCACATTTTAAGGACCCACACTCTATAAAATGTATTCCAGAAAAATTACTTAAATTTGGTCACACTATATTGATGGTTTACTTTATTTTTTTAAAAGATGCTCTATATCTAAATTGAATAACAATGCATTAAATTTTCCTTTTTCATTTTTTCTTGTTATGTGTATTTAACCTATTGCCTTTCCCTGTCCATATCTTTAGGAATCTTAATTCTGCTGCCTGTTAATGGACATAGCCTTTCAGCTTTATGTCATGAAAGTGATAAGATTCCTCATTTTAAGTAATTAATAAAAATGCTGACAAGTAGGGATAACTAAAAATTCCTATGACTTCTCCACAAAAGCATAGCCATTGTGTCCTATCATATGTATTGGAAAACCACTTCCATGACTTACTAGCTGTATGACCAAGGGCACAATAGTTTAACTGCCTGTGTCTGAGTTTCCTCATTTAAAAGTTTGGATAATAATAGTCCATATTCAGGAACAACTTTAGGAAGCAGTAGGAATTCAATAAACATTACTTTGAATAGAGTTGTTAAACCAGACGGTAACTCACCAATCGTTCTATCATCCATTCTATTTTTCTAAATCTTGTCTACAAGCATAATTTAAGGTTTTATTGAAGTCTCAATATGCTATTTTTAAAAATTTTATTGAGGTCAGAATAGTTTATAACTGTGAAATTTCAGTTGTACATTATTATTTGTCAGTTACCACAAATATGTGCCCCTTTACTCCTATGCCCACCCCCCATCCCCTTTCCCCTCTGGTAACCATTAAACTCTTCTCTTTGCCCATGTGTTAATCTTCCACATATGACTGAAATCATACAGTGTTTGTCTTTCTCTGTCTGGCTTATTTTGCTTAACATAACAGCCTCAGGGGCCATCCATGTTGTTGTGAATGGGATGATTTTGTCTTTTTTTAAGGCTGAGTAGCATTCCATTGTATATATATATATATATATATATATATATATATATATATACCACATCTTTATCCAATCATCAGTCGATGGGCACTTGGGTTGCTTCCATGTCTTGGTTATTGTGAATAATACTTCAGTGAACATACCAGTGCATAAGTCTCTTTGAATTGTTGATTTCACGTTCTTCGGATAAATACCCAGTAATGGGATAGCTGGATTGTACAGTATTTCTATTTTTAATTTTTTGAGAACTCTCCATACTATTTTCCACAGTGGCTGCACCAGTTTGCATCCCTGCCAGCAGTGTATGAGGGTTCCCTCTTCTCCACATCCTCTCCAACATTTGTTATTTTTTGTCTTGGTGATTACAGCCATTCTCACAAGTGTAAGGTGATATCTTACTGTAGTTTTGATTTGAATTTCCCTGATGATTAATGATGTTGAACATTTTTTTATGGGCCTATTGGCCATCTGTATATCTTCTTTGGAAAAATGTCTGTTCATCTCCTCTGCCCATTTTTTAATAGGTTTTTGCTGTTGTTGTTTAGTTGTGTACGTTCTTTATATATTTTGGAGATTAAGCCCTTGTTGGAAATATGATTTGAAAATATTTTCTCCCAGTTGGTTGGTTGTTTTTTCATTTTCTTCCTGGTTTCCTTTGCCTTGCAGAAGCTCTTTAGTCTGATGAAGTCTCACTTTATTTTTCTTTTGCTTCCCTTGTCCGAGTAGACATGTATTCAAAAAGATCCGTTTAAGACTGATGTCAAAGAGTGTACTGCCTATATTTTCTTCTAGGAGTCTTATGGTTTCAGATCTTACCTTCAAGTCTTTGATCCGTTTTGAGTTAATTTTTGTGCATGACAAAAGATAATGATCTACCTTCATTCTTTTGCATGTGGCTATCCAGTTTTCCCAACATCATTTATTGAAGATTATTTCCTTCCTACATTGTATGTTCTTAGTTTCCTTTGTCTGAGATTAGCTGTCCATAGATGTGTGGTTTTATTTCTGGGCTTTCAATTCTGTTCCATTGATCTGTGTGTCTATTTTTGTACAAACACCATGCTGTTTTGATTACTATAGCTTTGTAGTATATTTTGAAGTCAGGGATTATGATGTCTCCAGCTTTTTTTTTCTCAGGATTCCTTTGGCTATTTGGGGTCTTTTGTTGCCACATATGAATTTTAGGATACTTTGTTCTATTTTGGCGAAGAATGTCATTGGGATTCTGATTGGGATTGCATTGAATCTGTAGATTGCTTTAGGTAGTATGGACATTTTAACTATATGTATTCTTCCAATCCATGTGCAAGGAATATCTTCCTATTGCTTTATGTCATCATCATTTATGTGTTTCATCTCCTTGGTTAAATTTATTCCTAGATACTTTATTCTTTTTGTTGCTGAGATGAGTGCATTTGTGCATGAGCCCTTTAAGACCCAGGTCTTTTCCGCTTTCGTCCAATAGCTTTTCTGGGGGTATCTCCGTTGCAGTTAATAGCTGCTGAAGTTGGATAGTAAGACCCTCGTCTCAGTTGTGCTGAGTCTGAAGGATGCGTATAGCAGTAATGGCACCCACTCAGGACCTTACTCCTCCAGGGAGGGCTGCGTACCTTACAGTGGCTGCCACCTGGCCTGCTGAGAAACTCCACTGATTCTGAAGGTGGCTTTTTTCTCTCCAGAAGGAATTTCTGCCTCTTCCTCCTTAGTCAGGACTGTCCCTTGTTGTGAGGGTTCTTTTTATCCAGTTTTCAGTTTTCTATCCAGGGTAATTTTTCTAAAAATAGTTGTAAGCTGGTTGTGTTCGTGGGAGGAGATGAGTTCAAAGTCTGCTTACTCCACCATCTTGACGAAATTTCTCTCTTCTCCAGCATTTCTGATTGGCTTTTCTTTATAATTTTAATCTCTTTTGTGAAGAATACCTTGTGTTCATTAATTTTTTTCATGATTTCATTGAACTGTCTTTCTATATTTTCTTGTAAAAGTTGAGTTTTTTGAGTTTTCTTGTAACGGTTGTCATTGAGTTTTTTTATGATAAATATTTTGAATTTTATGTGATTTAAATAGCAAATTTCTGTGCTTTCGTGATTTATTTCTGCGTGCTTGTCATTTTCCTTCCAGTCTGAATTGTTAATATTTTATTTAATTTTATTTGATGGCATGGACTTTTGCCTAGTGATAGTATCTGATTGAAGCTTCCACCTTCCACCACTGGGGGTGTGGGTCAGAAGCTCTGTATTCTGAGCCCACTGCAATCCCTACCATCTATGCCTCTCCTTAGAATCTATGCTGACAGGGCCCGTCTGTGATACCTGGCTATCTTACTCACAGCTGCTGCTTTTGTAATGCTTGCACAGGTGTTCTGGCCAACTGGCTGTGCTGGAGCACTGGGCGGAGGGAGAGGTGTTTTCTTTCACATGTGCTATCCCGCGGGCTGTTCTCACTCTGCCCTCACTATCTGGTCCCTGTGGCGCTGAGTTGATGAAGACACACCCACAATAGCTTAGCCACCTCTGTGTGGGGCTTTCCCACTGGCTGTTAGAAAATTTGGAGAGCAAAGGTGTTCCTGCAGAGAGTCGCCCCCTCCCTGCTCTTGGAGACACATGTACTCCTGTGCCCTGGGTCACTGCCATTGGGAGAGGGAGAGGAGATTCCCTTACCTCTTTCCACTACCTCCCAGGGGTTCCAATACCTTCACCTTCATTCTTCAGACATATGGCTGCGTGGGGCTTTCAGATGTCTTTTGTGTTGTGTGAATGTCCTCTGTTGGTTTATGAATGTCCTTTTTATTGTATCTTATGGGGGAGAGTCTAAGGGAAGAGTTTACTCCACCATGATGCTAACACCATTCACTATGTTATTTTTAATATATTTCCTCATCTACTAATCCAGAAATATAAAACAACATGTGTTAAGAACACTGACTCTTGTTCAGGTACATAAGAGCTGCCCTTGTAATAATCCATTCTAGAATCTTGTCTTGGATTAGCAACTTGAATTCCAAAATAAATAAATAAAACAGGAATTTTGATTCCTGATGAAGCATGACAATAGGAAAAATTCTCTTAAAAAGAATAATAGGGCACATGTTACTCTAATACTCACAAATAGAAAAAATATGATTTCCCAATATTTGGCACCTTATTGTCCTGAATCATACTTACTTTAGACCAGTTCTGGTGGTAGAATTTTCTGTGATGATAGAAATGTTCTATATCTGCTCCATCCATTGAGATAAGTAGTAGCCATGTGTGGGTGTTGAGGACTTGAGATTTGGGTAGTATAACTGAGTGAATTAATTTTAAATTTATTTCCTTTTAATTAATTAAAATTTAAATTTATATAGCCATATGTGGAAAGTGGTTACTTTATTGGCCAGCACAGATCTAGACAGGGGTTTACACTTATAGTGGATAAAATATTTTTGTCTTCATCCACTTGATGAGTATTAGGCATGGGTGCTCTCTTTAGCAGAGTTTTGTTTTCTCCAATAGTCTTTTAAGTCTGAATTGCTATCCACTTGATAGAAAATAAAGAAGTTGAATAGAAATGAGTCTTCTTTGCACTCTACATTCAGGGTTAAATGGTCAGCCTAGAAGAGTAGGCCTTTATATATGTCAGTTTCTTTCTTTGAATGCAACTTAAATACAAACAAAAAAACTAATGAGCAAACTAGAAAAAGCAATGATAAATGATAAAAATAAGGCCACAACTAAAAACAACAGATTATTTTAAGATCCATATTTCCCTATATTTTTCTTAGAGATTGATGTCACTCTTTCATTCTTGGCACTTTGTGCCCCCCATACTTTAATTTTCATACATTTTGTCAATCAAAACCTGATTTTAAGACCACCATGTTTTCTTTTGATTTCTTCTCCTCTACTTTATCTTGTAGATCATTCATATATATAGTCAGAACTCTAAGAGCTCTCATTCCTCTTTATGAGCTTCTGTCACCTGCTTTGGACTCACTTCTATCACTTCTCTGATATTTCAAAATGGTTTGTTTAAAGTGTGGAATTTGGACATCTAATTATTCTCTAGTCTCACCCTCCCAAGCTATAACTCACTCTATGGTGACTTGCTAGGGCTGCTTCATTTTTAAGAACATCAGTTCTACTTTTTTTCAGTCCCTTTCTGGCTCTCAAGAAGTGAAATAGCTATTCTGATATCTGATTTTATTCATATCAAATAATGACAACAACCTCAATACTTTAATAGAGTCAAAGGAAAGTTAACCTTGAGGGGGTAAGAAGGAATACAATATAATAGGTGGCAAAAATTGTCTGAATTATTTCTTTAATTCAATTGGTAAAACAGAAAAATGGCTAGAATTAGAATCAGAACAGGCGTGTTTCAGTTTGTTTTTCTTCCCACCAGGATACTCAGTTATCAAACGGAGAGTAAAGGTCTTGTCAATTGAACTATCTTCTGGTGAATGAGTTGCAATGAAGATGTGCAGATAGTGAAAATCTTTATTATATTTTGTTCCTGTTTCTGGTTTGAGAGCCTTTATGATCGATTGCAGGAAAACTTCATCTATTCTGTGCACCTGGCCAATAGGCCTGCAATATGTTATCTACCAAAGACAACACTTCTGGTCTTTCTTCTAGTTTTCTAATCTCTATCCTCTTGATCATCTACTGCTCTTCTAAATAACAAGTATCTGGTTTTTGAGAACAGCAGCTACAATTATGTACTCCTGCCAAAGCCACTTTGAATATACGCAATGCATTTCAACACAAGATTAATGACCATGCTTATTAACAGATAGCATTATTTTGGCATGAATCAGATGAATATACCCATTTATAAAAGGCTTTCACAATTATATGAAAACAATAGGAACTGACCTTTAAAAATCCAAAAAGTGATTATGATCATGGCAGTTAAGAAGGGAATACAGACAATGATAAACACACAAACACACATTTTCTCTGTGAATGGTCCTATTTAAGATTTCACTATACATTAAAACTCCATTTTACCACAACTTTTCAGAGAATGACTACCATGTAACTTGGGTCATTGTTGAAATTGGAATTTGATAACTAAATTCTCTTGTATAAGGTATAATATTAACATATGTAATTCTAAATTCTATATTCATCATAGCATAGTGAGATTGCTTTGATTTTTGTTCTGGGTCTTAAACTTTTTATTTCACAATAATCTGCATTTGTGGGAAATTCTTGGGTTATAGAAATATGAGGAGACTGTTCTTCAGACATAAATTATTTTGCTTTGTTTTATTTTTTCTTGGAATTTGTCTATGTAAGACCAACAACAAAGAAACAAAAGGTAATCAATTACAATCTTATTATGAATTATCCATGCACTCCTGAGGTTCCCTGAGTTAAAGCGTTTAACTCAAGAGAAATGTACTTTGATTTTTTAAATGGTTGCTGTGAATGTTATCAACAAAAATCAGAGGGAAGAAAAGCTCCAAGCTGGTGTGATTATAACACACCATCAGTGCAAGTCAAATTTCCCATCCTTGACTGCCAAAGGTGTAAATGAGCATCTGAGGCTAGTGCTAATTACAGCAATCTAAAGAGAGAAACTGCTGTTCTGAAGTCTAGGAAGCAAAGTGAGATCCAGCATTGATTTCCAAAGTGTGTAATTTTAGAACTCCTTCCTGTGATACTATGTGTTTGATCTTTCTAATGATGGTTCACATTTAAATCACCTATCTAAAACATTTCATTTAAAACTGTTTTTAAAGCATTTGTAAATACCAATTTGTAATTAATATCAATGTAAAGATATTTTTAATTATTAACGTTCTTTGGTATAACATCTGATGGTCCAAGTTAACTGGATATTCCAAATAATTTCACTGATAGCCTTTCAAAAAATCCAATTACTGGAAAGAGCCTATAATAATTTTGGCAATGATGTGTTGAGTTGCAGATATGGATAATAGATTTGGATTTTGAGGGGAAGGAATCGGCATTGTTGAAGTATATAAGCAGGAGTGCCTTTTTTTCTATCTTCTGTCTGTTACCGGTGGAGGAAGCATATGCTGTAGTAGATTCGAGTCAAGACAAACATGGGCTCAGGAAATAAAGTGCCTGAGTAAGTAACTCATTTTCCTTTTGAGACTCAGGTTTCTAACCAGTAAATAAAGATAAAAGCTTCTTTAAGGAGATCACTATTAGGATGAAATGAAGTATTATATGTATAATATTGAGAAAAATGCCTCATGCGTAATAATTCCTTATTAATTTTATTGCAGTTTATTGAACATTAATAGCTTGCTCTATACTGACTCATTCTCTTCTCCTTACAATCTTGTGAATTTTCCCTATCCTAAAGCCATGTTCTATCAATGCCATGACCTACAAGATGTCTTATGTTCTCTTTTTTCCTTTTACAAACTTTTTTTAAAGATTACAGTTTTTTATCACTAATTATCGAAGATTCCATACATTTTCACATACACATGTAATTATACATATTTATAAATAGAATGTCTTTAGCATTTTAGCCCTGATTCTCTTAATAAAATATTTCTTTGAACATCTTTACAGCACATTTATAACTCTATTATTATTTTTCATGGCTACATAGTTTTAGTACTATATTTCCCAGTACCTTTGTGAATATGCTACATTTTTTTGTTTTTGTTTGTTTTTTCTCACATTAGAAAAGCAGTATTTGAATCACAAGCTGTAAATCCAGACTATTAGAGTGCAAATCTTGGCCACACTACTTAATAGTTGATTAACCTTGGATAAATTACTTATTTGTGACGAGCAGAAAGTTTTTACTGGACACCATAATGAAAAAACATATTACTGCATAACGTTTTCAAATCTGAGCCAGTTCTTACTTCTAGAGGCTATAATTTAAAAACAAGAGGTCAATCTCCAAGAGGAAGGACTCTGAAATACCAGTGGAAGTATATATAATACATGTGCTCTATTCTTTCCATTAGTGTACAATGAGAAAAAAGGAATACCTAGATTAGATATAAGGGTAGGATATAAAGTCTAAACTGACACTGACATCAGGGGACAAAAAAAGCCATTATTATAGTCCTCTGTGAGTACAGAGGTGGTTGGAGACCAGGAGATAAATTGAATCCTAAACCACTTTTGCCTTCTAGGGGTTATTTTCCCTCTTTAGGAGTGCATATTTAGCATGGATATTCTTAGCAGCTGGTGGAAATCCTTGCCCTGAAGAGTAAAGAGCCTTAGAGCTAAGAGAGGCTAAGTGGAAGTGCTGAATCTGTACTCCCCACATGGCCAAGACGGTAAGTCCAAACCAGTAATATATCCCAAATCCATGCTAGATATTTGTAACAACTTCAGAGACTTAAAGGATACAACAGTAATTGGAACCTATATTCCTTTTTAATTAACTCTTCTTACTGCTACAAAGACTAGGTAAATCATAGTGGATATTGTTGAATAACTATAGCATATTAAGGAGCAACTCCAATCACAATTATTTATTTTAATAGAGTGCAGATTCTCTGGATCTAATATTTGGCTATTTCTTTGGTGAGTGTGTTCTTCTTTTCAATCATTATCAGTAAATAGAATCAAAAGCAGTTCGCATTCATCTAAGATGAAGAGTGGTATCAATGTATATATTTACATTTTGCCAGGGGGTGAATTATATCCCCTGCTTTCTGTCATAATATAGTTCAAAAGAACCTTAATAGTCTTGACATTCACAAAGAACATTACACAGGTCTAGTATATTGATGGCAGAAAATGGCAGGTACTCTGGATATTCTGGAGTACAAAACAGCTAATTAATAGATATTTTATTTTAGATAAAATTTTAGGTGCGCAAAGATCTGGATATCGAGATATCCTTTCAAGGTAAAGAATGAACACCTTTCCTAACACCAAAAGAGAAAGACAGCTTCTGCAAAGTTTCTTAGAGTTTTGGACACCAATTTCTACTATATTTAGAAATACAGAGGCTGGCCCAGTGGCATAGTGGCTAAGTTCATGTGCTCTGCTTTGGCAGCTGGGCCTTGCCAGTTCAGATCCTGGGAGTAGACCTAGCATTGCTCATGAAGCCATGCTGTGGCAGCATCCCACATAAAATAGAGAAAGATTGGCACACATGTTAGCTCAGTGACAATCTTCCTCAAGCAAAAAGAGGAAGATTGGCAACAGATGTTAGTTCAGGGCCAATCTTCCTTACAAATGCACACATACACACAAATACTGCTCCAAACCACTGAGTATATTACTTTCCTAATGACGCTCTGAAAAATTACCGCAAAATTAGTGGCTTACAACAGCACAAATTTGTTATATAACAGTCAATGGTCCAAAATCATTCTCACTAGGTTAAAGTTGAGGTGTCAGCAGGGCTGATTCCTTTAGGATCTTCTGAGAGGAGAATATGGTTCCTGACCTTTTTCAGCTTTCCAACTTCACCTGCGTTCCTTGGCTGCTGACCCATTCCTGGCATCACTCCAGCATCCTGATTCCATTGTCATACCTTCTACTACTGATTTTAATTCTCCTGCCTCCTTCTTATAAAGACTCTGTGGTTTTAGATAACCCAGAATAATCTTCCTACCTCAAGTTCCTTAACTTGAAGGATCTATAAAGTTCCTTTTGGTTAGTAGTGTAACAGGTTCCAGGGTTTAGGACATGGACATCTCTGGGAAGCCGCTATTTAGTTTACCACAGTGGGTAATTCAAAGGGCTGCCATTTTTGGCGAAGCTTGGAAAAAGAGAGGGTACTGAAATGTACACACTTCAGCACAAGCTGTTCTGTCCTTTATGCCATGTGATCTAGCAGACCCTTGCCATATTGATACCAAGAAGGAAGGTTCACAGTGATTATTGGGTCTCTCTAAAGTTTGTAAGCAGCATTTACCCAACTTCAGTACTTCTCAGTCTTATGTAGTAACTCAGAAACTGCCAGATTGAAGTGTAGCCCTGAGCAAGAGAGGTTTCCTAACAAGTCCTTAGCATTAGAAATCAAAGCCATCAAGCTATTTAAAAAAATCGTTACTGAAATCTCAGTGACGCTGAGCATCTGATCATGAAACAACAAATGTTGACATGACAGGAGCTGCCCATCCTTAACTGGGTGTTATCATGTCTACAAAACATAAGTTTGGGTGGGAGTCGAAGCAATCCACCACAAGACAGGAGTGGCATATTTTCAATTGAGGCCCAGATGGTCCAGATGGCATGAATAAATTATTTGTACAGATGGTACTGATGATTGTGTCACCTATGTCTCTTACACTAATATCTATCCTTTAATTTATACCTATTTTCTTCCAGGAATTCCCTATAGCTAACTGAAAGAAGAGAAAAGCATGGGTGTGGTTCAAGGACAGATCCAAACCACCTATAGTTTTCCGGCTGAAAATGGAATGCTTGCCACATGATAAACACACTTAGGAGTGGCCCTGAAATTTAAGAGTTATGGGGAAATTCTTTCAGTGGAGAAAGCTGTGGGTATGCACTAGGGTATTCACTTCATGTGAAGGAGAAGGGACCTGAGTTATAGAAATATGCATGCTTCCTGGACAGCAATGGATGGCCTGAGTAGTTCTTCAGGAACCTTGAGGAAATGGCATTAGAAGATCACAGAAAATAATTGGGAGGAGATTTCTGAAGGAGAGGGCACTAAGTATGTGTATCCATGGGAAAAGAAGCTGTCATTCTGGTAAGATTCTATAAAGCACAGTGGTCTCATTTCTGATGATCTTCCTGGGACTTATTCTAAATCTGAATAAACATCTCTACAAATGAGCTAGAAGAACCTGTATTTTAAATTTTCTGCATTAGAGAATGGTCAGCTAATGCATGGCTAAGTGTTTGAGAATCTCTGCCTTATATAATGCAATTTATCAATCAGTTCCTATATTAATTGCCCTCTTTAGGACTGACTTTAGTTGTAGATTTTCATAGGGCTCTAATTTCCTAGCTATGATGGTAAGGACTGTTAGCAGTACACTAGATGATGTTTGATAATAGGAAGAAAGTTGGGACTATCATCACTTAACTTGAGAAATGTACCCCTATTGATATAGCTGGGGGTGAATGCATTGTTTAAACAGCTTTCTTAGTTAGTTTTATTAGTTATAATTCACATAACATAAAATTTATCCATTTAATGTGGACAATTAAATGGCTTTTTAGAATATTCACAAAGTTGTGCAACCATTACCACAATCTAATTTCAGAACATTCTGATTACTTCAGTTACACCTTAGCTAAGAGATAAAAGTTAATACAACCAGTGATAAATCATGGTGTTATTTTCTAGCCCCCTGAGATGGGCACATCATCTTTGTGGTAGTTTTCCCAACAATACGTAACTCAATGTAGTCATCAGAAAACATCAGAAAAATCCAAATTTGGGTATTCTACAAAATAATTGGTCAGTTACTCTGCAAAATTGTCTAAGTATTAAAATATTAGGAAAGGCTGGAGAACTCTTACAGGTTGGAGGACAACTAAATTCTATGGGGGATCCTAGATTATGTCCTTGAATGGAAAGAAAAAAGAAATTACTGGAAAAATGCATAAAGTCTGAATTAGTTCTGTACTTTAGTTGATAATATTGTAGTAAGGTTAATTTCCTAGCTTTGCTATATGTTCTGTGCTAATGTATGACGTATTTTTTATTGTTATTGTTTACACAAAAGGAAAGTGAATGACTGGGGGTGGCTCGGTGGCGTAGTGGTTAAGTTTGTGCACTCTGCTTCAGCAGCCCGGGACCTACACACTACTCATCAAGCCATGCTGTGGAGACATTCCACATACAAAATAGAGGAAGATTGGTACAGATGTTAGCTCAGGGACAATCTTCCTCAAGGAAAAAATGGAAAGTGAATGAAAGGTATATTAGAACTCGCTGTACTTTTTTTTAACAACTTTATTGAGATGAGTCACATACCTTGTAATTAAACCATTTAAAGCATGCAGTGTGTGAGGGTTTCAATTTTAGCACATCCTTACCAACAACTTATTTATGCTGTCTTTTTTATTTTAGCAATCCAAGTGAGTGTGGCATTTCATTGTGGCTTGGATTCGCATTTCTCTAGCAATTAATGATGTTGAACATATCTTCAAATGCTTATCGGCCAGTTGCGTGTCTTCTTTGGAGAAATGTCTATTCAAATCCTTCTCCCATTTTTAAATTGGGAGCTATGTAATATATTCATGATACTAATCTCTTATCTAATATGTAATTTGCAATTTTTTTCTATTCTGCAGGTTATCTCTTCATTATCTTATTTGCATCCTTTGAATCACAGCATTTTTAATTTTACTGAAGTCCAATTTATCTTTTTTTTTCATTTGTTTCTTGTGGTTTTGGTGTTAAATCTAGGTAACATTCTCTAACCTAAGATCATGAAGGTTTATTCCTATGTTTTCTCCTAAGATTTTTATACTTTTAACTCTTACATTTAGATTTATGAACCATTTTGGGATAATTTTTTTGCATTATATGAGGTAGGAACTAAATTCTCTCTTTCGTATGTGGATATTCAGTTGTCCCAGCATCATTTGTTGATAACACTATTTCTCTCCATCAAATTGTCTTCACGTCCGAACGTGCAAACCAATTGACCACAGCTGTAAGGGTTGATTTCTGGATTCTCAATCCTAGTCCATCGATCCGTATGGCTATCATTCCAGTACCACACTATCTTGATTACTGCCAGTACCACACTATCTTGATTACTGTAGCTTAATAGTAACTTTTGAAACTGGAAAATGTGATTCATGCAACTTCATTCTTCTTTTTCAAGATTATTTTGACTATAATAAGTCCTTTGCATTTCATTATGAATTTTAGGATCAGGTTGTCAATTTATTCAGAAAATATTAAAAAACCCAGGAGGGATTTTGATTGTAATTGCATTGAATATGTAGATAAATTTGGGAAGTAATAATATTAAGTCTTATGATACATGGACATGAGATATCTTTACATTAGATATTCTTTAATTTCTTTCAACAGTGTTTGGTTGTTTTAGTGTACAAATTGTGCTTCTCTTGAAAATTTACTCCTAAGTATTTTATTCTTTTTTTAATACTATTGTGAATGGAATTGTTTCCTTAATTTTATTTTGGCTTGTTCATTGTTAGTCTATTAACATATAGATTTAGATTATATTGATATAGATTTTTATATATTAATTTTATACCCTGCCATGCTGCTGAACTTGTTAATCTGTTAATTTTAGAGGATTCCTTAGAATTTTCTATATACAATATGATATCCTCTGAAAATGAAATAGTTTTATTTCTTCCTTTCCAATATTGATACTTTTAATTTATTTTTCTTGCCTAACTACCCTTGCTAGCATCTTGAGTATACTTCAGTTTTGAATAGAAGAGATGAAAGTGTGTGTCCTTGTCTTATTCTTCATCTTAGGAAGAAAGTATTGAGTCTTTTACTATTAAGCATGATGTTAGCTGTGGTTTTATTGTAGATTTTCTTTATCAAGTTGAGGAAATTTCCTTCTATTTCTAGTCTGTTTAATGTTTTCATCATGAAAGGATTTTGTGTTTTGTCAGATGTCTTTTCCATGTCTGTTTAGATAATCACATCGTTTTTCTGTTTTATTGTATCAATATGGTATATTACATTAGTTGATTTTTGGATATCAAAACAACCTTTCATTTCTGGGATTCTGATGGCTCCCACTTGGTCATAGTGTATAATCATTTTTTTAAGACACTTGATTCTGTTTGCTGCTATTGTGTTGATGATTTTTGCATCTATATTTATAATGATTGTTGTCAATAGTTTTATTTTTTTGTGCTACCATTTTCTGATTTTGATATTTAGATAATACTGGCCTCATCAAATGGGTTGGGTAACATCTCTTCTTCATCTAATTTTGAAAGTTTATGAAGGATTTGTCTTAATTCTTAAAATATAATTTACCAAGCATTTGTGAAACCATTTGAGCCTGGGCTTCTTTGAGAGAAATAAATTACTAATTCTATCTCTTTAATTGCTTTAGGCATATTCAAAGATCGTATTTTTTTCTTAAGTTAGTTCTTGTAGTTTTCATAGGCAGAATAATAGCCTCCTAAAGAGGTCCATGTCCTAATCCCTGGGGCCTGGCAAAAGGGAATTGCAGGTATAATTAAGATGAGAAATGGAGATGGGAAGATTTTCCTAGGATTATCCAGGTGTGCCTAAGATAATTAAAAGAGTCTTTTATTAGAGAAAGGAGACAAAAGAGTCAGATGAAGAGATATGTTGATGAAACCAGAAATCACAGTCAGAGAAAGACTGGACGATGCTAAGCTGTTAACTTTAAAAATGAAGGGTTGGGCCCTGAGCCAAGGAATACAGGCAACTTCTGGAAGCTGGAAAAGACAAGGGAATGAATTTTCCTCTAGAGCCTCCAGAAGAAGCATAGCCCAGCCAACACCTTGATGTTTACCCAGTGAAACCCATTTTATTCTTCTGACCTCTAGAATTGTAAGATAATAAATTTGTGTTATTTTAAGCCACTACATTGTGGTAATTTGTTACAGCAGCAAAATGAAATAACGTAGTATCTTTTATGTAAGAATTATTTTCACGTTGTCTAAATTTTAATCTAATTTGTTCGGGTATAGTTGTTCATAGTATCCTCTTATAATTCTTTTTATTGCTGTATAGTCAACAATTGACATCCTTCTTTTCTTCCTAGTTGTTTTTTTATTTTTTTTATTTGATAATTCAGGTGTTACCTCTTTTTTCCTTTGTCAGTCTAGCTAATGGTTTGTCAATTTTGTTCAGTTTATTCAAAGAATCAACTTCTGTTGATTTTCTCTATTACTTTTCTATGCTTTTAAAAATTTATATCCATTCTAAACTTCATTATTTAATTCTATCTGTTAATGTTGAGTTTTGCTTGCTCTTTTTTCTTTGGTTGTTTAAGGTGGAATGCAGTGATATTTATTCGAGAACTTTCTTCTTGTTTAACTTAGGCTTCTGCAGCTACAAAATTTTTCTCTAAGCATTGCTTTAGCAGCAGCTCACAAATTTGGCATGTTGCATTTTCATTTTATTCATTTCAAGTCCTATCTAATTTCCCTTGTGTTTCTTCTTTATTCTT
Organism: Equus asinus; assembly: GCF_041296235.1. Lineage (NCBI taxonomy): Eukaryota > Metazoa > Chordata > Mammalia > Perissodactyla > Equidae > Equus > Equus asinus. The sequence continues at coordinate 113,481,959 of NC_091792.1, read as the reverse complement.
GTGGTTAGTTAAGGATGTAAATTAATTTCCTCATGTGAATTTCTCAGATTTCATTGTTAGTGATTTTTAATTTAATTACATTATAGTATGATAAGATACTTCGTATAATTTCAAACTTTTAAAATTTACTGAGGATTTTTTTTATGACCTAGAATATTGTTTATCCTGGAGAAAGTTCCAGGTGTGCTTGAGAAGAATGTATTATTTTTGTTGGGTGAAGTGTGCTACAAATGTCTGTTAGGTCTAGTTGGTTTACAGTTTCATTCAAGTTTTCTATATCCTTGATATTATGCCTATTACACCTATCAATTATTGAGAGTGGCATATTGAAATATTTATTATTATTGAATTGTCTATTTTTTAACTTTGAATTTGTCAATTTTTCTTGAAATATTTTTTCTGTTTTCGAGTGCATATGTTAAAATTGTTATAGCTTCCCAATACATTGCCCCATTTATCGTTAGATTTATATTTTTGATCAGCAATTATATTATTTTTTTGACATTTTTTCTGTTGCTTTATTTCTGCTCCTCTACTGAAACTTCCATTTTATGTCTGTTGGCACACTTAATGGCATCCCATATTTCTTTGAAGATCTTTGTGTTGGTCTTTATTTTTGTCTCTCTGCCCTTCAAATTGAATAATCTTCATTGATGAATCTGCAAATTTGCTGATTCTTTCTTCCGTCAGCTCAAATCTATTGCTGAATCCCTTTAGTGAATTTTTTTATTATTATTGTAGTTTTCAACTCTAGAATTTCCATTTGGTTGTCTTCTTAATTATTTCTATCATTTTAAATATTCTCTATTTCATAAGACATGGTCATCACGCTTTTTAAAAAACTGTTAAACATTTAGTTGTTTGGACATACGTATAAGAGCTGATTTGAAGTCTTTGCTTAATCTACCATCTGGGCTCTCTCAAAGAAAATTTCTCTTGTCTACTTTTTTCTGTGCGTAGATCACATTTTCCCATGGCTTTGCATGTTTCATTTTTTAAAAAACTGGACATTCGAGATAATATATTGTAGAAACACTGAGTACAGATACCTTGTCTTGACCTCCAAGACTTGTAGTTATTTGCTTGTTTGTGAACAGAAGGTATACTGTAATAATTAAAAAAATGAATAACTGAAAAGCTAATTGTGGTAATTATTGATTAACTTAAAGGTAGATAATGGCAGTAAAGGATGAAAATATGAGCAAAGATGGGATGGGACAAATAGAAAACACATAGCAACATATGATAGAATTAAACTCAGCTATGTGAAGAACTGCATTGAATGTAAATGTACTAAAATCCTGAGTGAATTGGAGAACCATGAAGGAATTCGAACAGAGAAGTGTTAACAGATAATCAGACCTAGAAATAGGTACATAATTTTTAGGAACCAAAATATACCAGGCCTGCAAACATTAAGAATAATTATATAAAATGTTATCATAATTTTATAAAAATTATATTTTTGTTGTTTATGTAATGTGTTGTAATACTTGTATACTATGTAAATATGATTATATTTGTATTTATATAATGTGTGATAATATTTGTCTACTATGTATACATAGAAACACAATATAGAAAATCTATAATAGGCTGGTACACTTATGATACTAGCAATTCATATGAGATTAGAAATATGAAGAAATAGTTGTGAAGAAAATTTATTAAAGAGAATATTTCATATGCCATAAGAATACTAGGATACATAGAATACTACAGACAAATTTTGCAACTTCAGGCATTGTTTTAAAAGAAAATGGAGGTTCTATTGAGTTATTAAAGATATAAATAGGCTTGTGGAATTTGAGGTAGTGAGAAGGAAGATTTTTGTCTTACTGAAAATTCAGCATCTCTTAGACTGAAAGGAGCTATGTCTTATTTTAAGTATTGTATTTATTTTAAGTAGTAAACATCTGAAACTTTTCATCTAGTAGACTACTTCTTGATGTAGAATATTTGGCACTTGCTTTCTTTAACCTAAACTTTAGCAGTCAATTCTTCCTCTTGCTGTACTCACCAATACTCCCTTTGGATACACATGTATATTAGAGAATATTTTGCAGAGAAATTTCTCTGCAATTGTGAATTTTAATTTTTATTTTATTTACTTTTTATTTTAAATTCCTGCTACCCCTTTCTCTCTACCAAGGACCCAAACATTTTCTGGCCCCCTTGGTAACCTGTGTAGATCAGTCTGTCAGCCAGAGGAGAGTTTCACAGTGTGTAAACTCCATTTGCCCTCATTGTGAGTCAGTCAGAGAGGTCACTGGGACCCGAAAACCAGTGGGTCCATTCTGACATTAATTCCTGACTCATGATAAATTCTAAAAATTCTTAGTCGTGAAATGTTAGCAGATTAGCATAACATTTTGAGGGCATGGTGTTACAGTCTATCTTTCTTTTTCTTATTGTAGTAGAATATGCATGTCGTAAAATTTACCATCTTAACCATTTTTATGTGTACAGTCTAATGGGATTAAATATATTCATAATATTGTGCTACTGTTACCACCATCCATCTTCAGAATTCTTTCATCTTGTGAAACTGAAACTCTATATCCATTAAACAATAACTCACCATTTTCCCTTTCCCTCCAACCCCTGGCAACCACCATTCTATATTCTGTGTCTACGACTTGGACTACTCTAGATATCTCATATAAGTAGAGTCATACCTTATTTGTTTTTTTTTGAGATAGGCTTATTGCACTTAACATAATGTCCTCAAGGTTCATCCATGTTGTAGCATATGTCATACATATGTAGCATATGTGCCCTTTTCAAGGCTGAATAATATTCCATTGTATGTATATGCCACATGTTGCTTAACCATTCATCTATTGATGGATGCTTGGATTGCTTCCACATTTGAGATACCATGAATAATGTTGCAATAAACATTGGTGTATAAAGACCTTTTCAAGACTCTGTTTTCAATTCTTTTGGATATATACCTAGAAGTAGAATTGCTGGATCATGTAGTAATTTCTTTCTTTCTTTTTTTTTTATTTTGACAAAGAAGAATTGTTCTGAACTAACATCTATGGCCAATCTTCCTCTTTTTTTTCTTTCTTTTGCTTGAGGAAGATTAGCCCTGAGCTAACATCTGTGCCAATCTTCCTTTATTTTGTATGTGGGTTGCCAGCACAGCATGGCTTAATGAGTGGTGTAGGTCCATGCCCAGGATCTGAACCCACAAACCTGGGCAGCCAAAGCAGAATGCACAAGACTTAAACACTGTGCCACAGGGCTGGCCCTAGTAATTTCATTTTTAAATTTCTAAGGAATCACTGTACTGCTTTCCATGGCAGCTGAATCATTTTACATTCCCACCAACAGTGCACAATTCTGCCGCATTCTCTTCAGCAATTGTTATTTTTTCATTTTTGATAGTAACCATCATAATGATTGTAAGGTAATATTGCATTGTAGTTTTCATTTGCATTTCTCTAATCAATAGTGATGGGTATCTTCGTGTGCTTATTGGCCATTTATATATCTTCTTTGGAGAAATGTCTATTCAATTCTTTTACTCATTTTTGATATTGGGTTGTTTGTTTATTATTGTTGAGTTTTAGATGTTCTCTATATATTTTGGATGTTAATCTCTTAACAGATATATGATTTACAAATATTTTCCCCCATTCTGTGAATTGCCTTTTAACTCTATTGATAGTGACTTTTATGCACAAAATGTTTTAATTTTCAAGAAGTCCAATTTGTCTATCTTCCTTTTGTTGCCTTTGGCATTGTTGTTGTATCCAAGAAATCAGTGCCAATCCAGTGTCATGAAGATTTTGCCCTATATTCTTTTTCTAAGATTTTTATAGTTCAAGCTTTTCCATTTAAGTCATTGATTCATTTTCAGTTACCTTTTGTATGTGATGTTAGATAAGATCCAATTTTATTCTTTTGGATGTGTATATCCAATTTCCTCACCAGCATTTGTTGAAAAGATTGTCCTTTTCCCATTGAGTGTTCCTGGCACACATGTCAAAAATCATTTGACCCTATATATGAAGGTTTACTCCTAGGCTCTTTGTTCTATTCCATTGATCTGTATGTCTGTCTTTACGCTGATACTACACTGTTTTAATTACTGTAGCATTGTAGAAAGTTTTGAAATTAGGAAGTGTGAGTCTTTCAGCTTTGCTATCCTTTTTCAAGATATTTCAGCTTCTCAGGGTCCCTTGAGATTCCATATGAATTTTAGGATGAGTTTTTCTATTTCTGCACAAAATGTCATTGGTAGGGATTGCATTGAATCTGTAGATTGCTATGGGTGGGACTGACAACTTGACAATGTTAAGTCTTCCAATCCATGAACATGAGATGTGTTTCCACTTATTTATGTCTTCTTTAATTTCTTTCAGCAATACTTTGTAGTTTTCACTATTAAAAGTTTCACCTCCATGGTTAATTTCTAAGTAGTTTATTCTTTTTGATGCTATTATGAGTAGAATTGCTCTCTTAATTTCCTTTTTGGATTGTTCATTGTTAGTGTATAAAAATGCAAACAATTTTATGTGTCGACTTTCTATCCTGCTACTTTGCTGAATTCACTTACTAGTTCTAACAACTTTTTTTTGTATAGAATCTTCAGAATATTCTACATATATGAGCATATCATCTGTGAACAAAGTTTTACTTCCTACTGTCCAATCTGGATGACTTTTACTTCTTTTTCTTGCCCACTTGAGCTGACTGGATCTTTCAGTACTATATTGAATAGATGCATAAAAGCAGGCATCCTTGCCTTGTTCCTGATCGTAGAGGAAAAGCTTTCAGTCTTTCACCATTTAGTATAATATTTGCTTTGGGCTTTTCATACATGACTTTTATTACGTTGAGGTAGTTTCCTTCTATTCCTAGTTTGTTGAGTATGGATTTACTTCTGTCATTTTATTAGTTGTTTTATACATGTCTTATGGTTTTTTGTCCCCCATTTCTTGCATTACTGTCTTATTTTGTGTTTGTTGATTTTTTTTGGTAGTGAAATGTTTACACTCCTTTTTTATTTTCTTTTGTGTATATTCCATAGCTGTTTTCCATGAGGATTACATTTAACATCCTAAAGTTGTAATACTCATTTCTTCCAGCTTAACTTCAATAACATACAAATCTCTGCTCCTTTACAGCTCCATCTCACTGCTTTCAGTATTTGATGCCACACAGTTCTATCTTTACACATTGTATACCCCAAATCATAATCTAATAATTCTTTTCAATACATTAGCCTCTTAAATATGTAGAAAATAAAATGTGAAATTGCAAACCAAAGTTACAATAATATTAGTTTTTAGATCAATAATTATTGTTTTTTAAAAAAGTATTAGTCTCTTAAGTCATGTAGAAAGCATAAAGTGGAGTTACCATCTGTGGTTACAATAATATTGGCTTTTATAATTGCCCATGTATTTACCTTAATTGAGATCTTTCTTTATACAGCTTTGAGTTACTGTCTAGTGTCCTTTCATTTCATCTTGCAGGACTCCCTCTAGTATTTCTTGCAGGACAGCCTAATAGTAACAAACTCCATAAGCTTTTATTTAACCAGGAATGTCTTTATTTCTTCCTTATTTCTGAAGGACAGTTTGCTGGATATAAGATTCTTATTGGACAGTTTTTGTTTTTTTTTTTAATTTTAGCACTTTGAATATATCTGCCCACTGCCTTCTGGCCTCCAAAGTTTCTGATGAGAAATCTGCTCATAATCTTATTGAGGATTCCTTGTATGTGATGAGTCATTTATCTGGCTGCTTTCAAGACTCTCTCTTTACCTTTGATTTTTGAAAATTTGGTTAGAATGTGTCTTGATATGGATCTCTTTGAGTTCACCTTACTTGGAGTTCATTCAGCTTCTTAGATGATTGTGTCTATGTGTTTCATCAAATTTTGGAAATTTTCAGCCATTCTTTTTTCAAATATTTTCTCTGAACCTTTCTCTCTCTCTTTTCCTTCTAAAACTCTCACAATGTGCTTCATGGTGTCTCACAGGTCCCTTAGGCTCTGTTCATTTTTCTTCAATCATTTTTTTTTCTATTTCTCAGACTTGATAGTTTCCATTGCCTTCTCTTCAACTTTGCTGATTATTTCTTTAGCCTGTTTCCAAATCTTGCTTTAAATCCTTTTAGTAATTTTTTTTATTTCAGTCATTGTATTTTTCAGCTCCAGAATTTCTCTTTGGTTTCTTTTTACTTTTTCTGTCTCTTTATTGATATTTCCATTTTGTTCATGTATGTTTTCTTGTCTTATTCCATATCTTCCTCTAGTTCTTTGAGCATCTTTCAGACAGTTGTATTAAGATCTTTATCTAGTACATCTACCATTAGGTCTTTTTCAGAGACAGTTTTATTTTTTTCCCTTGAATGGGTCATCCTGTTCTTGTTTTCTTGTATGCTTTATGATTTTTTTGTTGAAAACTGAACTTTTGGATTTAATAACACTGTAATTCTTGAAATCAGATTCTTTCTGTTTCCTACGGTTTTCTGTGTTTTGTTGTTGTTGTTATTTATTGTTTTTTTTTTTTTGTGGAAGTTTAACCCTGAGCTAACATGTGTTGCAATTCTCCTCTTTTTGTTGAGAAAGATCGTCTCTGAGCTAACATCTGTGCCCATCTTCCTCTATTTTGTTTGTGGGATGCCTGCCACAGCATGGCTTGATATGCAGTGCATATGTCCATGCATGGGATCCAAACCAGCTAACCCCTGGCCACTGAAGTGGAGCATGCAAATTAACTGCTATGACACTGTGCCAACCCCTGTTTTTGGCTTTTTTTGATTGTTATAGGCTGTGTCTGTATCAAAGATCAGCCTAAGTCTTTATCTTGTGGTCTTCTCAACTCTTTTCTGAGCCTGCATTTTTCCCTGGGCATGCATGTGACTTTCTAATTTTCCCCATATATGAAGTTGCTTTGAATGATCTAATCATTAATGTTTGGCTCCCGAAAGGGGGGGGAGGGGAAGGAAAATGAAGGAGAAAAAGGTCACTGCCCCTTCATAACCCCCAGAAGTCACATCAGTGAGAGCAGCAGCTTGCAACACTGTCAGGAGGTGCAAAAACAATGAACGCCGGTGTTTTCGTCTACACCTCTGAGATCAAAAGTAGCAACCAACAATCAAAGCACAGTTCCCCAATATTTGTACTACAGGTCCTTTTTGCTCACTTTGGTCTCACAAGCTGTGTGCAAGTTGCTCCGGGAACAAGTACAGGGTCGGGGTTTGGGGAATGGGTAGTTGCTGCCAAGCTAAGAGTGGAAATTGACTAAAATTAACCTCAATTTACCTTATAAGTCTTCCCCTGGAAGTTTTGAGCCTTCAGTAGACTCCAGAGTTCCAAAATAGTTACATCAACCAGATTCTACAAGTGCAATTATTGTCTGGGTGGGGAGACAGATATTCCTACTTTAGCATCTTCCCAGAATTTTAAAGTCTATCTTTCCTAAGTCAACATCAGGATTTGCCTAGGATTCTACAATTATGATCTTAGTACTACTCACACCCAGAAGAGAATTTAAAACAGACCAGGGATATAAGAACCTCCTTCTTTGAATTAAACCTGGTTGCTGATGTCATCACTCAAGATTTCTTGACCTTAATAGACTTTGTTAAATTGCTTAGAGGCTAGAAATTGCCTACCTCATCTTTAGTCTTCCCAACATTTAAATCTCTTCCTCCCTGTTTCGCTTGACAGTTGACTTACTTAGAATTTGCCCCTTCTTGTTCTAACTGATATTTACCCAAACTTTTCAGCTTACCTGAAAATCTGCCCTGGGTTATCTCAGCTGCTCCTGATGGGCTTCATATCCTATTACTTATACATTGGAATAATATTTTACCTGGGTGGAATTTGATTGACTCTTGACTTCATGACAATGGTTGGTAAAGGATTATAGTCATGTGTAGCTTAATGATGTGGATACAATCTTAGAAATGTGTCATTAGGTGACTTTCTCATTGCACAAACATCACAGAGTATACTTATACAAACCTAGATGGTATAGCCTACTACATACCTAGGCTATATTGTACTAATCTATGGGACCACCGTCTTATATGTGGTTCATAATTTACAAAAACATTGTTATGCAGTCATGACTGTATCTCTAAGTGATCTGCATGTTTTGAAATCAGAATTATATCTACATGTTGTCACTTTCCTTCTTAAAAAAAATTTTGTTTAAGAAATAATTATTGCTTAAAACGTTTTCCAACAATTGTTCAGTTATTCATTCACTAAAATAATTAAGAAAGAAATACTATGTCTGGGACACACTTTAGATGAAATGGAAATGAGAAATGCTTAATCCTTGCTCTTGGGGTGATCATTCAAGTTTCTTTCTAATTGCTGGATTATGCCTAGAGATGATCTCATTTGAGAAATGTGGTTATCAGTGCAATGTGTTTGTGTGTGTATGTGTTTGTATGTTAGTTATTTAGCAGTTGCTTGTTCTTACAGAGAGTTTTATTAGCCCTGGTAATGGATAACATGATTTTGGATCAAATTAAAGTCTCCCCTCATTGGATTTTGGGCAGTCACGAAAGTGGAAATGATCTGTTCACAGCTATAGAGTTTTAGTTCAGTAAATTAGAGGTTATTTTTTCTCAAAAATTTACTAGCAAATGCATTACTATCCGGTAGTGACTTTTTAATAACCTGTGATTTGAATGTATATTTATAGCATAGCATAGTAATTATAGGCTATTAGGATGATTTTCCAGTTATAATATGTTTTCTTACAAAACATGTCGGCATAATCACAAAAGAAACAAGTTATAAAGAAATTGTCTTACAAGTAATAAAAATTGTAAATTACAGTTGTATTTTATCCTTCACTCACCTAAGAAATTTATCAAAAGCCTACTATTTATGAAACTTTCTTCTGTGCCAAGAAAAAAATAGGAAAGGCAAGGGTGGAGGTTATATCTTAGCTATTTAAAATTGCATACACTAGGATTGATAAAAGAGGTACACAGACCAAAAAAATGCAAAAGAATGCAGTTAAAAATAAATGCCGTAAATATGGTTCAGACAGTAATTGTTAAAAGAATTCAAATGTGAGTAAACCCTTAACTGTCATTAATTTATGAAAATCTTTTATTTTATTCCCAGTCCTTAATTAGAATGCTGTTTTGCAACTCATCTTATTTTTCTTCACAAAGTAAAAAATAACTTCTTCCTGGGACTTATTCAGGGCAGCCTGGTGTCAAAAATCCATGTAAGTGAATTTTCTCATCTGTCAAAGGCTTCCTTCCTTTAGAGAGCGGTTTTTTTTTTTTCCTTCTGAATGTTTCCAATTTAATGAAAGGAAAGCTTTGAATTGCCATCTATAGTTAAGTTTCTCCTCTTGACATTTTTCTTCACTCATGGAAACAACTCCAATTTTAATTATATAATTCATTTTACACAAGCTGAATTAGTTCTTCGAGTATATTTTCCAGAGGAGAAATGAAGATAACTGATACACTCTTGCCCTCATTAGCTTTTAAATATGTCCTTTAACTCTGTTTTATTATAAGAATGAAATATGCATTTTATGATCCTTTAGAGTATGCTAGATGCTCAGTATACTTTTCACTTTATCAATTTTATATTGACTTTAATATGGAGTAATAAAATATTTAATTTTCAGTTTTAAGTAACAACAACTTTTAAAAACATAGAGTTATATTTTAAAGGCAAAATAAAGTGGTTTCTCCTCTCATTTCTACACTCTCAGAGATCCAGCTAAATTATGTTAATTTTATTTTTAAATGAGGATGAATTTAGTACATAATTAGCACTGGTTATAAATTTCCCTTATGGATTCAACAGGTTAAGAGTTGATAAAACCCCTTGTCTGAGCTGGCCCGGTGGTGCAGTGGTTAAGTGGCACGTTTCACTTTGGCGGCGTGGGGTTCACCACCTGGATGACGGGTGTGGACTTGGCACTGCTTGGCAAGCCATGCTGTGGCAGGCATCCCACATATAAAGTACAGGAAGATGGGCATGGATGTTAGCTCAGGGCCAGCCTTCCTCAGCAATAAGAAGAGGATTGGCAGCAGTTGGCTCAGGGCTAATCTTCCTCGGAAAAAAAACAAAAACAAAAAAAACTCATTTTTTCTATACAGCATTTAGGTTAGTATCAAGCAGAATAATTTCAGATATATTTTGTGCAAAACTTATAGGGATGAATGGGGTGAAATAAAGAAAATAATGTCTATTGAACACTTAACACCTACCACCTATTTTGGTCATCACTATAATGGTTAGGATGGTTTTGTTTGTAAATAACAGTCAATCTCAATTCTATTTAAACTAAAGAAAAATTTATCATCCCATAATAAAAAGTCCAGGATTACTGTGGTTCTAGCAATGGTTAATTAGATGATCAATGATAACAAGAAGAATCTCAGCATCTTCTTCCATTTTCAGTTTGATTTTATCTGGGGACTCAAAGCAAGATGGCTGCAGTATCCCCAGGCATGATATCCAGACGTTAGAACATATCTGGAAAGAGGATATGATTTGTAGAGCTTCACATTTAGGGAGGGAAGAAACTTTTCCATAACTCCTCTGCAGATTGCTCCTCATATGTGCTGCTCAGAATTGGGTCATATACTTAGGTCTATAACAGTCACGGGCAAGCAAACTGGAAGTAACATGATGAGATTAGACCAATTAAGAATTACCCGTAATATTGGAATAAGGCTTCACTCCCCCAAAGCCCTTTGCCTGTGGATAGCTGTACAGTATTGGGCTTTGATGAAAGGAAGAAGAGCATGTAAATGACAGAGGTACTGTCACAGATGTGTGATGTAATAATTTACAGTACTTAAATTACTTCATCCAATCTTCCTAAGAGCTCTAAAGCCTAGGTTGTTTATAAAATAAAAACTGAGACCTAGAGAGATATAATTTTCCCCAGATAACAAAGCTATAAAGTTATTAGACCAAGATTAGAAACTTTGTCCAAATCCAGAGCCTGTGTTCTTTCCACCAAACCCTGAGTGTTAATCTAGAAACCCTCAATAATCTAAAAACTTGCTGATAGTTCCAATTTCCTCAAATATTATGATGATAGAAAATCATTTATGAGCCAATCGTAGGTAAAATTTAAAAAATTGTGAAGTTTATCTTCTGTTTTTTTCCAGCTGTTCTTTGCTGAAATCATTTACCAATTAAATTCCTTTGGGTGGAAAATTTTTCTTTGTTGCCCAAACAAAACAAGTAAATGAATGAACCTATATTTTTCGGACTCAGGTTGTATTCAGAATGTTTATAGTAGAAACAAAAAATCTAACACCTTTAAAGTTATATCAGAAAAAGAACCAAAGATTGATGAAGATAAAATTTTGTATCTACTCACTGATATTTTAAAAGTGCTTCAGGGGTGAGAGGATTAATATCATGCCTTAGTCAAAATAATTGAAGCTGGAAACTAATCAAGGATAAGGCTTACTGAATCTTTCAAATTGAGAAAGACTTGCCAAGACTGATCTTTTCTATTTGGGAGTTTAAAAATGTTGGATATAATTACAAGCAAAAGCAGGATACAGAGATGGAGGATGAAAGCAGTTTAGAAAAGGTATTTTCTTCTATAAACTTCAAACCTAAGGAAAGTATAAGAAACATAATATGAAGTGAAGTCTTTGCCAAGGCATTAAATTAAACATATAGCCAAGGATTGCTTGCCAGATGGAGCAGACGGAGGTGGTAAGCTTTCATGTTTATTATTTTAAAAATAAGCAGGAGACTAGAGTGTGTGTATGTGTGTGTGTATCAAATGGAGAGAAGAATTTTAAAATGTTCCAAACCGTTAGCATTCCAAATCACAACTTCCAACTTTAAATGAGTTTTTATCTCCCTTGTCGCTCCTCCTCACCCTAACTTCTCTGAATAGAGGCCATAGGAGAGGGAGTAGAAAGTGAAGAGAAACACAGACCACATCCATCTTTTTCAGTACAGGCTTCTAAGCTTAGTTGAGGAACAAGAGTGAACACTTAAACCTAATAAGAGATTGGAACTTGTTTTGTATTTGTCTGGATTCTTTCACGCCTAGAAAAAGAGAATTTGTTATTTTGTAAGTGAGCATAAGTGAGGCCATCTTGTTATGCTAAATAGCTCCAGCCCCTCTTCTGTGTGACTACTTGCTGCTCTGCACATACTCTAAAACATCCACATGTTCTCCTGGTTTATGGCCTCCACTCACATATGTACTCCCTGATAGCTTGATAAATTAAAACCGTGTTCTGAGTTTCTCTCCAGGAACTGGCCAACCACAGGCAGGAGACACACCTACAGGGTATCCATCACAGCTGGCAGAAGACTGGAACAATAAAGAACCATCAAGCGCATCATGCTTGAAGGAAACCCCCTACTTACTGCCCATTTTCCCTATAAAACTACCTCAAGATTCTGTAATTTTGGAAGGTGGCTTTTTGAGACGTTAGTCTGCCATCTTCCTGATATGCTGGCTAATCGAATTAAAACTTCCTTTCTCAACCCTAACTCTTTGTGATTGACTGGCTCAGATCGAGGCAAGCAGAGTGAGCCCATTGCTCGGTATCAATTTCATAAAGTGAAAATAAATGTTATTTGGTTTAGTAGAGATGGCAGTAAGGAACAGAAGAAATGAAATAATCACTATCATGGGAGAAATAGAACTATGCCATGATTTCGTCTCATTGTATCCAGATCATTCAATAAAAGGCTCATAGGGATGATGTCTGGCTTTAATGAAATAAGATGGTTAAATAAGGGAAAGAGATTCCTAAAATCAAAGCAAAGCTTTTATTTAGGTAAGACCAATTCAATGCTGTTTGTTATGTCTAAGGCCAACTTGTCAGATAAATGCTAAAACTTAGAGTCTGATGTTAGAGATGGTTTATATTAGGATAAATGAGGTAGCAAACTTTAAATATTTACATAAAATTTTTATATGAATTTAACCAATTTTAGCTTGTTAATTTCCCCTCCTGTCCTTCCTCCTTCCCCTTCACTGTCTCCTCCTCATTCTCCTCTTTCTCTTCCTTCATCTTCGACTTTGTCCTTGTTTTCCTGGAGGAAGAAGACGTAAGTTCTGAATCCATAAGTTTAAAGGCAACCTAGTGACTTTATACATCTTCAAAGATCTAGTCATCAATGCCTTTTATTAGTCAGCTTAAGTGACAGGCCTCAAAGATGTAAACAGCTTCCAAAAGGACAAATCCAGAAATTTTTTCCATGTCACAGTTTTATACCATCCAATTTCACATCGTATTTTGAGAAAAATCTTTTACAGTGAGATCTGAATGAAATTTACTGTCTGCTGGACTCCTAGGCTTTTTCAGTTGTGCCCCCAAAAATAACATAAAGAGCAGGCAGAATTGTCTTGTACACAAATAAACCTGATAACGTCATTGCTTTTTAAAAGAATATTTACCACTATGTTTTTGCACTTAACAAGTTCAAATTCATTACCCTGTCTTCCAAGCCCGTGGGTGACCTGGCCTCTTTCTCGCTTGCCAGCCTCATCAGACCTGCCTACACCCCTGCCTTGATCACTGTGCTTCAGCTACACTGGGTGTCTCAGTTGCGTCAACAAGCAAAGTTTGTTCCTGTCTCAGAGATTTTATACATGTTGTTCCATCTGCCTGGAACACTTTTCCACACTCTTCACACTTGCTGTAGGAACACTTTGCTCTTTGCATTCATAGAATGTATCATAATTTGTAATTATGTGTAATGTGTGTTTGTTTTAAGGTCTATTTCATTATGTAAGACCAAAGTTGTTTGATTGCACAGAGAAAAAAATGAATCCCCATCTATGAATATATATATATTTACATATATATTTATATGTTTATGCAGGCACTGAAATTCTAATATATAGTTTTTGACCTTATGAAGCATAAACAAAAATAGACTTTAGGAAAGATAATAAAAAATATATGCAAATCAAAGTTTGAATATTTTCTTTTCCTACCCCAATAAATTGTATATCCTCTGGACAAACTCAATACAATTGGGAGGACTCTGAACTCATTACAAGCAGATTCATTTCTGCGCACGCATTATTATATTCTCAGTGACTCTGTGTCTTACATGAATTAGGAACTCAGTAAATGATTGTTGAGCATATACCTGAAGAAATAAATTAACGACTCTTTATGCCAAAGCATAGCAATAAGAATGAAAAAAAAGATGAAGTTTAAAACTTCTAAAATTAATATTTGTTTGTGTTTGTTAGTTTTGGTATTCTTTCCATCAACTCATTTTGTGCTTTTTGGTTAGGTCCAAATGTTTGGCCTATAACGGCAGGTGTCAGTGGTAGAATTCTATCCTGGTGAGGAAGTAAAGACACCTAAATGCACTTTACAAAACCCCTTGGAGGTCATAAGGCAATGTTTGTCTTCTGTTTTACCAGTTGGTTTCCTAGTGAAACAAATCACTGAAGGACAACAGGAAAGAAATGGAGGTCAGGTTAATTCAGCCTAAATTCTTAATCAATTGTTTTAATTAATAAACTTTATTTTTAGAGCAGTATTACGTTCACAGGAAAATTGAGTAGAAAGTACAGAGTTCCCAAAAACCCCCTCACCCCATCCAGGCACAACTCCCCTACTATTGACTTCCCTCACCACAGTGGGTATATTTATTACAATCAATGAACCCTCATTACCACATTCTTGTCAGCCAAAGTCCATAGTTTACCTTAGGGATCACTCTTGGCATTGCGCATTCTATGTGTTTAGCTAAATCTATGATGACATGTAATCACCTTTACAGTATCATCCAGAAGAGTTTCTCTGCCCAAAAAATCCCCTGTGCTCCAATTAGTCATCTCTCCCTCCCTGCTAACCCCTGGTACACTGACCTTTTTTCTGTCTCCATAGTTTTGCCTTTTCCCGAATGTCATATAGTTGGAATTATTCAGTATGTAGCCTTTTCATATTGGTCTCTTTCAGTTAGTAATATGCATTTAAGTTTCCTTCATGTCTTTCTATGGCTTGATAGCTCATTTCTTTTTAGTGCTGAATAATAGTCCTTTGTCTGGATGTACCAGAGTTATTTATCCGTTCATCTATAAAGGACATCTTGGTTACTTCCAAGTCTGGGCATGAATAAAACTGCTTAAAACATCCATGTGCAGGTTTTCATGTGGACATAAGTGTTCAACTCCTTTAGGTAAATACCAAGGAGTGTGATTGCTGGGTCATATGGTGGAAATATATTTATTTTTGTAAGAAACTGCCAGACTGTCTCCCAAAGTGGCTGTACCATTTTGCAATCTTGCTAGCAATGAGTGAGTTTCTGTTGCTTCATATCTTCCCCAGTATTTGGTGTTGTCAATGTTTTGGATTTTGGCCATTCTCATAGGTGTATAGTTGTACTTCATTTTAGTTTTAATTTGCAATTCACTATCGCCATATGATATTGAATGTATTTTCATATGCTTACTTGCCTTCTATATATCTTCTTCAGTGAGGTATCTATTAAGATCTATCATTTTTTAAAATTGAATTGTTCATTTTGTTACTGTTGAGTTTTAAGAATTCTTTCTGTATTTTGGATAACAGTTCTTCATCAGAGGTGTCTTCTGCAAATATTTTCTCTCAGTCTGTGGCTTGTTTTCTCGTTCTCTTGAAATTGCCTTTTGCAGAGCAGGAGTTTTTAATTTTAATGAAGTCCAGCTTATCAATTGTTTTTGTCATGGATTGTGCCTTTATTGTGGTATTTAAAAGTCATCACTATGCAGACTGTCCTGTAGGTTTTCTCCTGTGTTATCTTCTAAGAGCTTTATAGTTTTTGTGTTTTACCTTTAGGTCTGTGGTCAAGTCTGAGTCAATTTTTGTAAAAGGTATAAAGTCTGTGTCTAGATTCATTTTTTTTCACGTGGATGTCCAGTTGTTCCAGCACCATTTGTTGGAAAGACTGTCTTTGCTCCACTGTATTGCCTTTGCTCTTTTGTCAAAGATTAGATTGCTTTATTTATGTGAGTCTATTTTAGGGCTTTCTGTTCTGTTCCATTGATATATTTGTTTATTCTTACATCAATACCACAATGTCCTGATTCCTGTCGCTTTATAGTCTTGAAGTTAGATAGCGTCAGTTCTCTGACTTTGTTCTTGTTCTTAAATATTGAATTGGCTCTTCTGGGTCTTTTGCCTCTCCATATAAACTTTCGTATCAGTTTGTTGATATCTATAACATAACTTGCTAGGATTTTGATTGGCATTGTATTGGATCTATAGATCAAGTTGGGAAGAACTGGCATCCTGACAATGTTGAGTTTTCCATCCATGAACATGGAATATTTCTCCATTACTTAGTCCTTCTTTGATTTTGTTCATCAGTGTTTTGTAGTTTTCCTCGTATAGATCTTGAACATATTTTGTTAGATATATACCTAAGTATTTCATTTCTGGGGTGCTAATACAAATGGTATTGCATTTTTAATTTCAAATTCCAGACCTTCATTGCTGTTTTAGGAAAGTGATTGACTTTTGCATATTAACCTTGTATTCTGCAACCTTACTATAATTGCTTATTAGTTTCAGGATTTTTTTGATTCTTTTGGATTTTCTATGTAGAGAATCATGTCATCTGTGAACAAAGACAGTTTATTTCTCCCTCCTCAATTTGTATACCTTTAGTTTCCTTTCTTTGTCTTATGTATATTAGCTATGACTCCCAGTACAATGTTGAAAAGGAGTGGTGAGAAGAGACACCCTTGCTTTGTTTCTGGTCTTAGTGGAAAAGCTTTTATTTTCTCACTATCAGGTATGATGCTAGCTATAGCTTTTTTGTAGATGTTCTTATCAAATTGTATAATTTCTTCCTTAAATGTTTGATAGAATTCACCAGTAAACCCATATGGGCCTAGTGCTTTCTGTTTTGGATGGGTATTATTGATTTCATTTCTCTAATAGACATAGGCCTATTCAGAATGTCTATTGCTTTCTGTGTAAATTTTAGCAGATTGTGTCTTCAAGAAATTGGTCCATTTCATCTAGGTTATCAAATTTGTGGGCAGAGTTGTTTATTGTATTCCTTTATTATCCTTTTAATGTGCTTGAGAACTATAGCGTGTCACCTCTTTTATTTCTGATTTTAGTCATTTGTCTTTTTCTTAGCCTAACTAGAGGCTTATTAATTTTGTTGATCTTTCCAAATAATCAGCTTTCAGCTTTGTTGATTTTTTCTGCTGATTTCTTGTTTTCAAGTTCATTGATTACTAATATAATTTTTATTATTACTTTCCTTCTGCTCATTTTAAGTTGGATTTGCTCTTCTTTTTTTTTTTTTTAAAGATTTTATTATTTTCCTTTTTCTCCCCAAAGCCCCCTGGTACATAGTTGTATATTCTTTTGTTGTGGGTTCTTCTAGTTGTGGCATGTGGGACGCTGCCTCAGCGTGGTTTGATGAGCAGTGCCACGTCCCCGCCCAGGATTCGAACCAACAAAACACTGGGCCGCCTGCAGCGGAGCATGGGAACTTAACCACCCAGCCACGGGGCCAGCCCCGGATTTGCTCTTCTTTTTCAGTTTTCTAACATGGAAGCTTAGACTATTGATTTTAGATGGCATCCTTTATTTAGTGAATGAGTCACTTTACTTGGGAAAGTGAAAGAAATTTAAGCCTGACCAATGCCCTCCTAATAAATTTCTAAGGAAAGTAAATTATATATCCATATCTTTTAGAAAGAATAGCTTACACTTGCATTAATATTATTTCAAGTCACTTGCAAATATTCCAGCTCATCTGATCCATTTGATTTTCAAAACAATGTGACTAACATGACAGAACAGTAATCATTTTTTGTTTTTTTTCATATAAGGAAACTGAGGCTTTGAAGAATTCAATAGCAAATGACAGAGCAAGGATTTTAACAAAGGACTTCTATCTTCTCAAGCAGAAATCTTTCCAAGGATTGTCCTATCTTTATTTTGTACTCAGGAATATATTAATTAATAGTTTATCTAAAAATATTTACAAAATTTTGGTCACATTCTAAGCATTGATGTAGGCACTGGGGTTTCAGCTGTGAAAGAAAATAGCAAGATTCATCACCTCAGAGATCCTACATTTTAATAGACAAAGATAAAAAAAGATGCAAAAGATACAGTATATATGATGATAACAAGGTAATTTCTATGGACAAGAACAAGAAAACAGGATTAAGAATCCTGAAAGAAGTGTTGCAAGGGTATATATATGGAGGGAGGCCACACGGATAAGTGATATCTGGACAGAAAACTGAGCAAGTGAGGGAGCAAGCAAGAAAATATATGGAAGAAGATCATTCTGGCTGAGAGAAGAATAAGTACAATGGCTCTTAGATGGAAATATGCTTGTTCAAGAACTTCGAGGAAGACTCTGAAGTCATGTCAAGTGAGAGGGCAGCAGGGATGGTAGGGGAGTAATTAAAGGAGGATGCCAGGTTACGTAGATCCTTATATGCTATAGGAAGAACTTTGTTTCTACTCTGAGTGAGATGAAGAGCCATGCAATGTTTGGGGACTGCGGGGAATGATTTGAATTAAGTTTTAAGTGTGTATTGAGAATAAACTATAGTAGAGAGGCAAGTGCTAAAATGTAAAAATTCATGCTAGAAATGTTGATGGCTAGAACCAGGGTAGTATTTCTTCACTTAATAACAACTAGTGGGGTTCTGGATATATTTTAAAGATCAAGTCAAGAGGAATTACCGTCGATTGGATGTTAAGCATAAAAGAAAATGCAGAAGTCAAAAATACTTCCATCCAGTGTATTTGGCCCGAGCATTTCTGGGCGAGTTGTCATTTATTGAGTGGGAAAGACTACAGGAGAAAGCATGGGGCAATGGTGGAGTGGGGTGAGGGCATGTTGATCAAGAGTTCATTTTTGACATGTTAACTTAGAGATGCCTGCTGGTCATTAAACAGAGAAGTTAGAGTAAGGGAAGCACACAGTTGTACGTTTTAAAAGGATCATTATGTCTGGATCACTTGGAGATCTTTTTAGCAATATGCTATTGAGTTATAATTATTCCAGGTCTAATTTGTAAGTTGGTGTTTCTTCTTCCATAAGCATCAACATTTAATTTTTATTGTTTGAAGCAGTGAAAATGTTTTTGGTGATACTCCTGTTTAGTAATATTATAGCCTCTTTCTGTATAAGCTATTTTATCTGTATTTCCTTTTTATAACTAATCTGAATTACCCCAAACTTGCAAACTAGAGCAGCAGGAAGGCCCTTATGAATTGTGAATCAAAACTTAATAAGATCATCAAGCTTAGCTTCCAAAATGGATAAAGTTATTACAAAATCTGAAATATAATAACATATCTAGTCAAGTAAAAATAAGCCTAAGTATCATTACTTTTATCACCATATTATTACTGCAATCTATTCTAAAACTTTATTAATTTACCTCAATCACTCAAATGTTTTCTGCAAATAATTATAAGTATCCCTCCCCCCCCCCCAATTTTTTTGTACTTTAGAAGTTGCATAACATTAGAGTGGATGCTTAAAGATAAGTATGACGGGGTAGAGCAAAATTATTTCCACAAGCCGTGCTACCTTCAAAGCAAAGATTTCATGACTGTGATCACAGAGTTAGGATTCTGGTGTTGAAATCACAAGAGAGCGTTTACTATGGATGTATAATACCCGAATGTTATATTTTGCTCTTGTCTCTGAGTCTTAATATCTCCATTTACTCCAAATATGTAAAAGATAAAATGACCAAATAAAAGGTTATGTTTGACTTACTCTGAGGTAAGCATGGTAGAGTGTTTCATTTGAACCTCATCTGAATGTACTTTAATTGGCTCAGAATTAGAATATCATAGAGAAGAAGATTTTAGATCTTCTTAAATACTCCTTAACTTCGATGGCATATATCCTTCTAACCAACTTCTGCTACCAAGTGCAGTCTAGGCTATTGGACTAGTTATGCAAACAAAAAGAGAGTAGAGCTAACATGAAAAGAAACACCTTTGATTATTTTATTTATTAAGCTGTTAGGAGTTTTGTACAAAGAATTAGAGATGCAAATGTCTGACAAACTTGTGTTGAGATGATTGCAAGTGAGGAACACACACACACACCATTTAATTAACAGCCAGACAGGTTTGAAAAGTAATTTTAAATTTTAGGCTCTCAAATTTGCATTTCAGCATCTCTAAGTATTTACTGGCTTGAGGTTTGCTTTAGATATTTTGGCACTACAATCTTTCTCTTACATTTCATTTCAAAGTCTATGTTTCAGGTGAAGTTACAGGTATCTCCAAAACATAAAAATATAAGCAACATTATTGTGTCTCATTATTTTAAAATGCCTTTATATCAGTCAGGGTTTATCATAGAAGGAGAACTAACAGGACTTTTTTGTCTATAATTATATCTACATCTATCTATCTATCTATCTATCTATCTATCTATCTATCTATCTATCTATCTATCATTTGTCTATAAATGGATTTGCTGCAGGGAATTGACTTATCCAACTGTGGGAGCTAGTGAACCTGTCTGTCTGACTGTTGTCTCCTCATCTGATGCTAGAGGTTAGAGCTCTCTGATCAGGAAAGGATGATCGTGAGTAGGGTGAAACCCACAAACAGGTCCTTAAACTCCGCCAGAATGGACTGAAACTTTTGTCCATTCTTCTTGCTTCTGACCTTGGGGATTTGGATACCCTGCAGAAGCTGGAGCCCTGGAGCTAAACACACGCACTGGGCCTCAGAGTCAGGGAAGCTAAAAGAGAATCCAGGCATAGATAGAGCAGTTGCAGGCCCAGCTGCTGCTTTATACCAAACATGTATGTGCTAGGAAATAGCTGCTGCTTCCCTTCCACTTTCCAAATCTCACATGAACTCCCTTGTGGCCCACCCAAAATAGAAACATACAAAAAAAAGAGAATTCTGGAATATTTACTACAAATTAACACATCCAATCAAATGAACACATTACAAAGCCATCGAACATTTAATACATTTTTCGAAATGATCAACCATCAGTACTACATTCCATCTTGTGTATATCCAAAAATTTTATTGAATATACACATTAATAGAAGCAGAAATCTTCATATAATCATTCTTCCGTCTCTTCCTTCTTTTCCAGTTTGTTTTATCCTAACATTACACACTTTTTTAGGGAAATTACTTTTTCAACTTTTTATTTTGAAAATTTTCAAACCTACAGAGTTGTAGAAAAAACAGTACAATGGACACAGGTATTCCCTTTACCTAGACTCATACTTGGCATGTTTCCTTTACCATGCTCTCTTAATTGTACACCTCTCACTATACACAAACAAAGACACATGCACGTTGCTGGGTTTGCTTTGAGACGTGAATTTGTAAATATTATGATAGTTTACCTCTAAATATCTGTATCCCATAAGAGGAAAGGACATTCTTTCATAATTGAACTGTCTTTTCTGTAATATACTATATACATAATAATCTATACTATAAATATATAATTATCACCCACTTGAAATTTAAATTATCTAATACTATTACTTAGTATAAAACCCTTGTTAAATATCCTCCAATTGTTCCTAAGTGCCCTTTATAGCTTCCTTTCACTTACTTTTTTCCTGATGTAACAGCCAATCATGCATTACATTTAATCACTATAGGACTTTCCTCTTGCACTTTTTTTTTCCATCATGCAAAATTTTTAAGAGTTAAGGCCAATTTTTAGATCCCTCACTTTGTTTGTATGATGTTTGTGTTATTTACGAAAGTACATTGTAAAGAGGAATTTTTGTAATGATATCAGACTTTAGACAAATGTGAATTTTTTATTGATGACTGAGTGAATGGAAGACCTATATAACACGTTTCTTGGTAAGTGTCAACAAAAACAGAATGTTTTTCACCTCTAGCTATACTGAAAGGTGATTATATTTGTGTTTCTATGGTTACCTGGGCTTTTTTGGATGATATTATTACTGGGGGATGACCCATCCTCGGGTATAGCACATCCTTTAGCATTTACGTTGTCTTTAGAGGTGGATGCCTAAGAACAGAAGTATATTTACGCCTGGATTTAGATTTATTGCTCATTATAAGTAAAAAGTGAGTAATCAAATCCATCAATTTGATCACTTTACAGATAGGGCAACTAAATTGTAAGAAGTTTAAATAACGTGCCAAAAGAAACATACTATTAAAAAGAGAAATAAAGTGTTTAGCATTGTCTTTCATAATAAGGATTTTTATTGTATGTTTTAAGGTCTTCCAGTTTTTGGCTCAAAGTGAAATGTGGATGTTAAAGCTTATTGAATAAATATTATTGTGAGATTACATAAATGAAATCTAGTCACATTTAAGTACTAATAAATGTTTTACCATCGGTATCGCATCTGTTATGAAGGCCTGGAACTGGAAAGGAAGGAGTGACGTTTTTAAAAGACCAAATTAATAATACATCAAATAATAATATATATATAATATATGTTGATTTTGATACATTTTAAAAGATTCTAAAGCTACAAAACCTTTTTATAGCAATGAACACAGAATAAAGAAAACTACTATCAATTTAGGGAGATAGTAAATATTTTGACTTTAAGAAGGTATCTATTTGCAAAGTCTGGGAGACACTGTTCAACATTAACTTGTAAAGGGTCAGGTATTTCATTTATTTTATTTTAAAGCTATTTATTTTTGAAGAGGTAATATGGACACACCCTTAAAAAATCCCCAGAGTAAAAAGTGATATTCTTTTCAAACCTTGTTTCCCCACCACCTCCTTCTCCCCAGAAGTAACCATTTGCCTGTTTCTTACATTTCTTTCCGGAGATAGTTAAGCTCTTCCAATCACATGTACTTAGCTGGTAGACCCTGGAACGGCTATGTGGTGGGTTAAAATATGGAAACACTTCCTACCACACCAGCTTGAAAACAGTGCACGCCTTCAGCTTCTCTAGTAGCCGGCCCACCTTCACCGCCCTGGTCTTCTGAGGCCTTGCCCTGGTCCACCGCCACCTCCCCTTAGTACAACAAATGAAACATTTATACCTGACACAGAAAGGACACCCGGGATCCTGTTCTGATGATCCGGTGGTGCCCATCTTGATTGGTCACCTCTGTCCTGACCTATGCTTTCAGCTGAAATGGCTATGGTCATTTCTGTGAAATCTTTGATTCTCTTCAATCTAATAACATCCTTCCTGGAGGGTACTGTGTCTCTTCAGTTTTGACCTTCTGGTTGTACCTCTTAGGTAGGGAAATGTGCTCTGACAGCTTTCTCAAACATCTGCAGCAGCAAGACAATTTTTTTCATTGTTAACGTTGACAGAAGTCCATTACTGCACCTTCCCCTGTGGATTGGCATGTCTGTGCCCTGGACTGATAAGAGCCAGAGAAATCTGGTTCACGTGTTTATTCTTCTTGGAATCAAAAGTTTTCAAAAAACACAGGGAAATTTGTTTTTTGTAAAACTTTCATTTCAACTATTGTTGGAATATACCAGTAATCTCACAGAAACTCTATTTATTATTCTAAAATTTCTAATTCAAAGAGCACAAGTAATTTTTATCTCTAAGAGTTTAATGCCGGTCCATTTTTCAGTGACAAAGCTTCTACCTTAGTAAAATTATGACATAAAAGAAGTACTTGATACCTGAAAAGGCTGCAGTGCGTCATGAATATTGTGTGTATTGGTTTCTCTAGAGTCTTAATTTGTCTCCTTAGTTTATATGAAACAATTGAAACATCTAATATTGCTCCAGTATAATTGAAATTTAGAATATAGGAAATGACCATGTATTATAACACTTAGACAATTAGAATGTATGTAAAATGATTTTATTACTTCGTTTTTAACTCATAGCTTATTATTTTAATTAAAAGAAAATCACTTCATGTAACAAAAACAATCTTCACACTTTTTTTTTTAATCTCACACACACAGAATTTACTTGCTCCTTTCACATACATTTTCATATATTTTCACAAAATACCATGATTCAATTTTAACTGGACAGGGATCTATGGAAAATATCTATATATCTTTTCTAGTTCAGAAAGGAAAAAAACGACGCTGTCCCAAGGAATTTTGGTTACAGACATCATGGAAATGGGTCTAGGGTTTGAATGTATACTAGCTGTGTGGTTAGGACATATCTACAAAATTAAATTAAGAATTACAGGGTCTTAGATTGACAGCTAACTTAAGGAAAAGCAAATCCACTCTGGAAAGATATAGACTCAAACCAGGCTTGTCAGGATTCCTAAAATTAAATTCTAGTTAGCATGAGTGTATAATTCAAAATTACAGGACACACAGGAAAAAGGCCCCTGAATGAAGCCAGCATCAATGATTATAGCTGTTTATAAATTTGTTTCATCTCCTTGCTTAGGTCATTTAATCCAGTTTGGAGGATTGAATTCCAATTTTCTTCACCTGCATGTGTGGTGTGTGTGTGTGTGTATGTGTGCTTTGGAGATGGAGATGAAATTTTCTTCAGCTATTATATTTTGATTTGAATTTTTGGTTTTCTTCTGTTGCGACTCTGCATGGAGTGTTTTTTTTTTATTTCAGGGCATTTTGTGGACTGGGTGGCTAGCCCAAGAGTGCCTTCTAACGGTGGTGAACTTCAGCTTCATTAAGTTCTGATGGTGTTAGTGCTGAGAGAAGACAAAGATTATCATGTCTTTTCAAAAAAATTATTTTAATTTCTTTACGATTGTTAATTTTCCTTTTTATTTTTATCTGTCTTTGCAACTACATGCCAAAGAGCGCCTCTCATTATTATATATTTATCTGATTCTTGCCCACAAGCAATTTTATTTCCAATCTGTTGTGTTTAGTCCTTCTCATTTTCAGTCCCCTTTCTTACAATTGATGCTGTGACTTACCAAATATGAATCTGTGTCTAGTATTCTGGCATTTACTGTTGGACATTCTTTTCCTAGGCTTCCTTTCCCTCCATTCCTTGTCTGTGTCTTCCAGGCTGGTGTCCTCTTTTCCACTGTGACTCTTAAGTCTCTTCTTCCCTACTTTTGCCTTCACAGGTTTACAACAGCAGGGGGTGCTCCAGTAAAATTTGATTGTTTATTTCTCTACTGAGAGGTAATTTGATGTTTTTAATCTCCACCTCTGAGAAATGCTAATGCCATGTTTCACATATGGTTTTATCTGAGCTCTTTGTTGACCTCAGGCTTTATTTTTGAGGGTTGGGGAGGGGGAGAATGTGTGGAGAGATTCAAATTCAGGCTTCTTTTACTTTCTCTCTTGCTGTATAAACTTTTGGTGCTTTCTTTTATGAAAAGCATTCATACCGCTGGTGGGAGTGCAAACTGGTGCAGCCTCTATAGAAAACAGTATGGAGATTCCACAAAAAATTAAGAATAGATGTACCATATGATCCAGCTACTCCACTACTGGGTAGTTATCCAAAGAACATGAAAACGTAAAGATACATGTACTCCTATGCTCATCACAGCATTATTTGCAATAACCAAGACTTGAAAAGAACCTAAGTGCCCATCAAGGGACTAATGGATACAGAAGATATGATATATATACACAATGGAATACTATGCAGCCATAGGAAATGATGAAATCTGGCCGTTTGTGACAACATGGATGGACCTTGACAGTATTATGCTAAGTGAAATAAGTCAGAGGGAGAAAGTCAAATACCATGTGATCTCATTCATAAGTAGAAGATAAAAACAATGACAGGCAAACACGTAGAAACAGAGATTGGATTCATGGTTACCTGGGGGGAGAGGGGAGGGTAAAGAGGTGATTAGGCACGTGTGTGTGGTGATGGATTGTAATTAGTCTGTGTGGTAAACATGATGTAATCTACACAGAAATCTAAATATAATGGTGTAATAAACCAATGCTACCGCAATAAAATAAATAAATAAATAATCTAAACAAAAAGAAAAAAAGCACTTATAGATACTACTTTTGGTACTATTTTAGGTAAATAAATATAGTATACACAGTATTCCATCCTTTCTTTTTGCATATTTGAAGACTGCATGTCACTACAATCCTAATTTTTGTCTCCATGGAAGATCATTTCCATTAGCACACAAATTACATGTTATCTCCTAATAAAAATAGAAAAAGAAACTTCTATTTTATCCATGTGTTCCACAGCTCCAATTATTCTACTTTTCTTTAAAGCAAAACAATTCCAAAGTATTACTTATTCTCTATCTCTACCTTTTCTCCTCCCATTCTCTTCAATTCACTCCACTTGACGCAGCATTTCCCCTACTTCATTGCTATTGCAATTATCAAGGTCACCACAATCTTCAAGTAATCTAATCATTTTTATCTGTTAGTTCTCATCTTATCTCAGTATCATCAAGATTTCACAAAGGTGATCCTTCACCCTTTCTTTCTACACTTTCTTCTCTTGGTCTCAGAAGCAGCATAACTACCTTTTTCTTCCCTACATCACTGTCTGTGAGTCTTCAACCCTCTTTGCTGAAAGCTTCATTTTTTTCTGACTGCAATTTGCTAGGGTGACTTAGAGTTAAAATTTTGGTATTCTCCCTTTTCCATGTCTTTCCTTTCTCCAAAAGACCACTGTGAATGGAGTTACATAAAAGCTAGTTAATGGAGATCTGGCAAAGATGACAGAGAAGAAAGGGCCAAAGAAAGATAGATATGGTATAAATGATGAGAGAAAGTGGTATCTGAAGGAGAGGTACACCACCAAATGATACAGAATAGACGAATAAAATGAAAACTGAAATATTTCTGTTGGATTTATGAATAAGGAGGTAATTAGTAACCTAAGATGAGTCCTTTTCAGAAGCTGGATTGTACTGGACTGCAGAGTGAGCTGTATGTGAGGAAATGAAGACAGTGCATATAGACAGATGTTTCATGAAATTTGGTCACAAAAAGAGAGGACCTAAGCACCAGAAAGTGAGAGTGTGAGATAGAGATAGAGATAGAGATAGACAAGAGAGAGAAGAGAGAGGAGGAAGAGGAGAGGTGCTATAGACTGAATGTTTGTGTCTCCCCACAAAGTCACATGTTGAAATGCTAATCCAAAATGTGATGGTATTAGGAAGTGGGGCCTTTGGGAGGTGATTAGATCATGAGGGTAGAACCCTTAGGAATAAGATTAATGCCCTTATAAACAGGACCCCAAAGATCTCCTTCTCCCCTTGCTCCGTGTGAGGACACAGTGAGAAGACGGCCATCTACGAACTAGAAAGTGGTCTTCATCAAACACAGAATCTGTCTGTGTCTTTATCTTGGACTTTCCAGCCTCCAGAACTGTGAGAAATGTCTAAGCCACCCAGTCTACCGTATTTTGTTATTGCAGCCTTAATGGATTAAGACAAGAAGAGAGAGGAGAGAATAAAGAGAAAAGAGGAGAGGAGACGAGAAGAGTGAAGAGGAGAGGAGAGAAAAGGAGAGGAGAGGAAAGGAAGAGAAAGGGATTTTTGGAGAGGATGAGGAAGATTTTCCCCAAAATAAAAGGATCTGGAGAATTTATGTTTATATGCTGATGATTAAAGATTCTATTTGAAGTTAAAGATGTAGGACTATAACAAGGAAACTTGCATAATCAGTGATATGAGATTTCTAGAAACGTGGAAGGAAATGTATTTCAGAACCCAGAGGGCACAACTTGGCTTAGGCAGGGTGAGCAGCAAAGGAACAAACTAAAGATGGGTTCAGATGCCAGCAGAAAGGTAGGTTTGTTAGCAGGATGTTAATAAAGTTCTGATATCATGGCTTCTAATTTCTATTTGATCTAGCATGAGATAATGTTGAATTAATAATTCATCAGGATTATTTTATTTATCTCAATTTTCAGAAAGTAATTTTATATGTTTCTTTATTATGTAGTAAGACACACATAGGAAGATCATGATAAATATATTGCCAAAGCAGATTATATTTTTTGTTACAAAAGGCAGCATCACATGGTGAATAAGTATGCAGACCTTGGAACAAGGCTGCAAGGAATCAAATATTAGCTACAGAGTCAACCAATTAGGTGATCTAATTAGGCAGTTAGTCTCTCTGGGCCTTAATTTCATCGTATGTTAAATGGAGATAATGATAATACCTATCCTATAGGACTTTTATGATTATTAAATAAATTATTATTTGTAAAACATTTAGAAGAGTTTGGTACATAGTATACATGTTTGTTAAAGAATAATTACAAAAAATAAAATTCCTTTATCCACTTAATGTTTTGTTTCAGAATAAATCCTGGTCAACTTTGAAATATTTGAGACCAGCTTCTCTACTGACTTTTTAGTCCATCTATTTGGTTTTAATAATTGGCAACTATTAACATCAGGCTCTTTGATAAAGAAGTGAAAGGATGCTTATTTAAGTGATGTTGATTAAACAGATACAACCCAAGTCAGCTAAATACCTACTTAACATTTCTCTCCTCCACCCAATGTAGGATACATCTGTGGTCCAGACATTCTCTTCAGGTTGATTTGACAGATCATGGATGTGATGTTAGTAACTTCTCTCTGATTATGTGTTAAATAACATTGGACTCCCTTTTTTTGTTTGCTTATTTTTCTATTAGAGAATTGAAGGAGAACAAACTTAGATTTCAAAGCATGATTTAAGCAACCAAAAGATATACCGCACAGTCCAAAACTTGGTCTTCTTATTGTGCTCTGTCTCTCTATGCCCATGGCTTGTTTACTGGAGACAAGGATAGTCCTAAATAATAAGGCTATTACATTTTTGGCTGGTTGTTCCTAAGATTCAATCAGAAGAATGATGAACGTGTGTGTGCGTGTCTGTGTGACTGTGTATGTGTATATGGGTTGCTAGCAGTTGAATACGATATCATAGTAACAGCACAAAGTTGTCTATGAGTTTGGGCATATTTTAAGCAAACAAAAACCACCACACTAACAAATGAACTAAATATAGTTTGCTTTTCATTTATTTCTCTTCTTCCAATGGTGATGCCGCAGATACTATTCCAGGCACTTGTCGGAGATCTTTACACTTAATAACTTCATATAATTCCCATAATGATCCTAAAAAATAGGTACTATTATCATTCCTATTTTACATATGATGAATCTGAAGCACAGACAGGTTAAGCATATTTCCTCAGATAAAGTTGCTCTTAAGTCATAGAGCCAGCACTTGATCCCTGGCAGCTTACTCCATAGTTTGTCTTTTTGACTAAAAAAAAAAAAAAAGAATATGAGCTTGCTGCACAGCTATACCACGCTTTCTTTCCTCCCTACCAAAATATATTTACGGTCTCCCTTACAGCTAATTGCGACTATGGGGCCAAATTTTGGCCAATGAGTTGTGACCAAAAGTGATATGTGCCCATTGATAAATTTTCAGTTAAGCATGATGAATGAATTCTAAAGATGTGCTATACAACGTCGTATCTATGGTCAACAATAATCTGTTGTACACTTAAAAAATTAAGAGGGTAGCTCTCATGACAAGTGTTCTCACCATATAAAATAAATTGTTTTATGGAATTTCTGGGTCCTGCCTTTAAAGTGAAGGAGTTCACCCTTGTCTTGATTTGCTTGCTCCTTTCTGCTTGCTGGAACTGATAATGGGAGTTGGAACATTTGTTGTGGGTGATGAAATGGATGCCACATGTTGGAGATGGAAGAGCCACAATATCTAAACAAACTAGGATCCTGGCGTTTTTCGATTATTTACCTAGACTTTATGTGAAGGAGACATAAAATTTTATCATGTCTAAGCTGGTATTTTATAGAAGCTGAACATAGGCCCTGATAATGAAGAGATAATTACAATGGTTTTTGTAGCAACAAAACATACACTGATATTCATTTTATCTCATCCTATCATGCAAGTATAACATCAGGTTTATTGGGCTTGCTCTGCAATTCTGCTTCTCTATATAAGAACAAGCTTTGACACATCTAGGAACAAGTCTATTAAATGAGTACTGTGTGTAGGTACCTTTGCTCAGCGTTTGTAGCCTTAGGCGTAAATCCTTTCAAATACATTGCTACACATTGCTGAAAATTATTCCAGGTGATGTGTTCAAAAGCTTTCATGGAGTTCGTATTATGATCTACTGAGGGTCTTTCTAAATTACTAAGAGAGATTATATATTAGTCTAAAATTATTTCTTCTGACATTGAATCACTTTCTTAGACTAAAAAAGAATGATTCATTTTTCAGTTCTTCCTTTACTAAGGTTCTATCTCTTTTTTCAGCAGAAATTCCTCTGAAGTTGCTGGCCTCTGAATGACATCTAGCTAAAATTTATAAAAGTGCCACAGACTTCTCCCCTCTACCCTGTATTTTTATAACATGTTCATTATTTCTGTTTGGATTCAGATGGACGTCTCTGCTCTACTCATTACCACACCCAGAAGTGTCATAATCATACCTACTAACATCATTTTATTTCATTTTTAACTGTTACTTTAAAGACATTGATTCTAGGAACAAGTAAAGTTTCATATTGATACCAAATGCATAAAAGAGAAAGATTTAATTATGTTTAAATCTTCGTAACATCTTACTACTCTAGAATAGGCATAATAAACTGTGTGAGATTGTTACCAAGACAAAAATCAGTTAAATTTCATTTCAGTTATAGTAAAGGAATGACTGGATCCCAGTGACTATTAGGTTTCTATTAGCCTGAAATTTCATAAAATGGTTGGCACAGTTTTAGTATCCTGGAATAAGTAAATATGCTTCTATACTACTATGTGTGTTAATTTAGAAAGAAAATAAATATTTTCTTCAAATCTAGGAATAAATGCTCAAGATGTCTGAATTTGAAAATTATGCCTTTAAGATCGCAAGATTTCAGTGGTATTAATGGCAATAATTATCCTTATTGACTTCAATGCAGTGTCAAATACAATTATCTTCAAATTATAAATTTGACGACCTCTGTCTGAATTTTCCTGTCCAAAGTTCTATAATTATAATCAAACTGCTCTCTTATAATTGAGAAACCCTCTAGTAGTATTTTAAAGGAGAATTATGAAAGTTGCTCCACAGGAAGTATCATTCCGTAAAATAATTGGCATCAACAAAGCTGCTGCTGGTTATTATTGTATCCACATTCACCAACAGGTTTTCATTGTGACATACATCACTTTGTATTTGTTTTAAATGCCAGCTCTCCTTGTTATGATGAACCTCTCAGTAGATGATGAGAATACATAGATTAACGCTTTTGGTTCCAGTTTGTCAATTTAGATGAGCCTTGTCTGACAATGTTTTGCATCTTTTTTTCTAGAACCCATACTAGAAAGTGATTAAAGTTACTCCACTCTTGCCCCCTTAATTTTCCTAAATTTTAATACCATGTACAATTCTCGAATTTTGGATAAAAATTAAATTGTATGACAAAATTTTATGTAAAATGCAGAATTTACCTGAACTAATATGTTTTTTCTTATAACCAGAATAAATTCCATGCTGCTCTACCAATTGCAACTTTTCAAAAAGTGTGGAAAATTTTTTAATATTTCCCTCACTGCAGTAAATGTAAGAAATGAAGTTTCTCATACAATTCTGGTAAAAGTAAATTGCCTCAGTAAATCTTAAAACTATGTGACAGTATCTATTAGACATGTATATATTTTTGACCATGCAATTGCTACCTGGTTAATCTAACCTATAGAAATAATAAAAGAATGAATACATATATGCACAAACGTGTGCACATATATAGTTTATTTTGCATCATTTTTACAAATCTCACTGTAGATCAATAGAAAATGTATTAAATATAAATTATGGAATATTATACAGCTACTAAGATAAATAATTTTGATGTATTAACTATAAAAGTTTTCATGATACTATATCTTTACTTTGATCCTATTTTTGTTTAGATGAAAATAGAAGCCCAATATATGTGTTATATGTAGGTTTTATTTTTGTACCTACAAAGAAAAGGTAACAAATTATACTGCAGATTGTTAACATTGATTACCTTAGGGGTAGGGAATTGAAGGTGAGAAGAGAAAGACTATTTATATTTTTCTATACTTTGGTTTAATATGAACCATTACAAAAATATTGTTTTCCTTTGAATTTTTTTAAAGCAGCATTGAACACAACGAGCAGTGTTCCAGTGTGGGGATTAACACGTTTGAATGCTCAGAAGCATATGAAAGCAGTGTTATTAAACAATAAAAGTTAATTAAAATTTGCACTAAATGACTTCCTATTTTAGTTTTTCCATTTCTTAAGTAGTAGGAAGCTAGAAACTTTGAACCTGTTACTTCATTCTAGGTGATGTTTGTCATGGAAAAGCCCATTTTATGGGGCTTAATGTGAATAAAAATACTTCTAATTTATAAAATTCTCTAAATGGATGTTTTCCAGGAATTAGTTAAAGAAAAAGCATTTAATCCATCTATAAATCTATCTATAAGTCAGTGTGCTTAAAAACATGAGGAACATAAAAACACTCAGTTAATCCAAAGTGACAGCTACTAATGGACTATTCAGTAGATTAACAGCTAGCACGGCATCTTGCTAGGTCCATGCTGTTTATTTCAATCCTGGGCTTGAAAGGATGCACAAACCACATGCAGGTCTCTAAGCACGTTTAATTCAAGTGGACAGAAACACATGATTGTGTATCCAAGCAGGCCATTGAACTTACAAGCTTTATCTTTCAGCTGCTCTGCTGCTTCAAGCTGTGGAGATAGAAAACGCCAGCCTTGGGACAAGTAGTTGGAGCATCACCAAACTTTGATGAGCAAAGAACTTACCCAGTGCTTTTCTTGCCCTGATGACAAAGAAAATTTTTCATTTTTATAACACTGTCTCCCCCGTTCTTAATTAACATCATGCACAGGTGGTGTAAGGGATAACCACAGTAAATCACAAAAAGGGTTATGAGCCCCCGAAGAACTATTATTCAATATAGGCACATCATAAAACAAGGCTTCGAATGAAGGGACTGTCAGGTGCCACATTTTCAATCTATACGTTTGAAGTTGGTTCCTCTACTTCTGCGAAAGGAATTTTAGATTAAGCTATGGAGCTTACCTTATTACCAATAGGAGAAATGTTTGTTCAATTTCCACCTAAATACAATTTGATTAGTTCGTGAATTTGCTTTCCTCATATGTTTACATTTTTTCAAATGAATTTTGGAGGCAAAATAGGATGGGCAACTTCAAGTTAATAACAGAGGTTCTTCAAAATATAAGAAAATATTAAGGTTTTTATTTCACTTCTTTTTGAAAAGGAAGAAAATCTCTGTGAAAACTGAGCAGTCTTCCTAACTATACTCTCACATTGAAAAACATGGTCATCAACCACAAATATACCTGAAAGCACATTCACACACTCATAAGAATCTTAATGTCACTTTCATAGAGAAGAATTTCCAGATATTTTCACACAGATATTATCCCTTCTCTTTATTCCGAAGCCTCTCATCAGGACCTGTGTCTGGCCAGTGTGTTAGACCCGATTCAATTACTGGACTGCACTCCTAAAAGGCAATGATGTTTGTGCATTTATAATATCCTCATTCACACATCTAATAACCTGCTCACTTCACTCTGTTTCCTTGACTTTTCCCTTGAAGGAATCTTGGATCATCACAAAACATGAATTTTAACTTCTAAAATGACATTCTTTCCCAACTGTAAAGAGTGCTATAGATAATTTCCTTAAAGAGAAATAGTTGTGTGCATCGCTGATTACTTTCTTAGGCTCAAAATCCTAGAGGTGAATTTATTGGATCAAAAATTATGTATGCTAGTAATAAATTTTCAGAACTTTTCTCCCCAGAGTAATTGCCTATCAGCAAGTTGTGAGTTTTATTTGTGTTTACATACCCTGACCAAAGTAATTTATTAAAAAGTTATTGCTGATGAAATATTCTATTTAATTTAGAAATGTTTTTGTTTACTAGTATGATTGAACATTATAGTTAGTATTATTTTGCAAATTTTTCATTGGTATTATTTATATGATATGCACATATTTATAGTGGTATTTTCCTTTTCACTGTAGTTTTTAAAGGAACTCTTTAGAAAAGATATTAATATATTATTTGCATAAAAGTATGACAATATTTTTTTCTAGTGTTATTATATTTTCATTTTTTATTCAAACTATAGAAAATCTGATTTGCTTTATAATGTGAATTAGGTTTTAATTTTTAATGGTTAATTACATGTCCATCATATGAATTAAAACTTTATTGACTGCGTTAAGCACATCTATTTTATATTGATTAAACAACCCTTTATTTTACTCACCACTTTTATTTCTAGGCAACGATTTTAATTCCTGCTTTACTGAGAACTTCCACAGGTCTCTAGCACTACATCTTCCCAACCAGTACCTGTGCTCTACATTCTACCTTTTCTCTTCTTATTATGGATGGATTATTCATGCTTCTACCTTGTCCAGTAGATATCCTCTTATCCACAGATCTTATCCCCATTGACTATTGCTGGCAAGGCCCCCAGGTATTGTACCCTTTTTGCCATGTATCTATAATTCTTCCCCCTTTACAGATTCATCTCCATCAACATACAAACATGTACTTTTATCAGCCTTCTGAAAACAAACAAACAAAACTAAACAAACACCTGTCTGGACCCCACCACTCCCTCCTGCTGCCACCATGTTTACTTTCTCTCCTTTAAAGCAAAAGTCATTTAAGGAATTATGGATTCTACCTAGGCTAAATCATATATTTTAGTTTATCTGAGACAGTCACAGTTTAGATATGTTGTCCCATCTGATACAGGTTTTTTCCAAGACAAAAGGGTCTTGTATTAAATAATAAATTGCATGCTAACCCTAGTTCTCACTGTCTTCATTGCTTTCCTCCCATTCTTTCTTCAACCCTTTCTGTTCAGACTTTTGCCTCAGCACTCCACAAAAAGTACTTTTATTGATTTCATGACCCCCACCTCCACTTTGCTAAAATCCTTTTTTTTTCTTTTTTTTTTAGTGAGGAAGAGTGTCCCTAAGCGAACATCTGTTGCCAATCTTTTCACTTGAGGAAGATTGTCCCTGAGCTGACATCTGTGCCAACCTTTCTCTATTTTTGTATGTGGGATGCCAGCACAGTATGGCTTGATGAGTGAAGTGTAGGTCTGCTCTGGGATCTGATCCCACAAACCCTGGGCTGCTGAAGTGGAGTGCATGAACTTAACACTATGCCACTGGGCTGGCCCCTAAAATCCTCCATATTTTTGAACTATAAGCAGTATTTAATATGTTTGATCTCTTGTTGCTCTTTGAAATTCATACCTCACTAATATTGATAGATATAGCGGCACTCTCCTGGTTTTCCTCCTGCCTTACTGGCTATTCCTTCTCCAACTCCTTTTCTGGTTTTCCTGAAACCCTTCAACTTCTAGACATTTGGGTGTCCTGGTTCTTAGGCTTTGAATCTCTTCTATTTCACATACATTCACTTTTATCTGTAAATAATACCTGATTTACTAATCCCTTTATGATCATTACAATATTTGTTTCTTTCTTTTCACTATTGCCTTGGTTGTGGTTTCCAGCAAAATACTGAATACTGAATAGAATATAAGTAGTGAAATGGACAGCTTCACCTTGCAGTTTTTCCCTTCATTTTTGCTTCCCTGAGATTGCATCCTCTGGTAAAGAATTAACATGTAACATTTTGTCTTGGTCTTCGGTTTCCAAGTATCCGAGTTAAGACAGATATCTATATTTAAGTCCTAGAAATTCTCTTAATGAACCAAAGATCCTCTTTTGCTGACTATTCTGAGTGCCATTCTTACTTTGACGTCGATTATGGTCATCAACTTCCCTTTGCTTCTGGGAATTAATTACTGCCAATTTCTCTCCAACATTCTAGGGTCCTGACATCTTCACTGAAATTAGAGAGTCCATTTCAATGGCAGCCTCTCCCATCTTCATTCCTAACCTACAGAGGACAATCTCAGTAGCACATATCAAAAATTCTCCTACTCTTCTCACCAATGCATATCTCAGTGATGGTTAAATAAATTTAGACATAATTGAAGACTTGGTGATGGGAAAGAACACTTTAATTCTCCTCCAACTTTTCTTCTTCTTAATTCTTTATATTTACATTTATTGAGGAATATTTTGCATCTTGACTTGAATTAACATAGGATGCCATAGGTGTTAATCGACCAGCTGCCTAAAAGTGAGACTTACCCTTTGCTGAATTAGCTACCACAGGCAGTCCAGATTCACTACCAAATGTGCTCTGTCAATTAATGCACTTCAATAGCAAATTATATTTTTCCTCCTTGATCCAGTGTCATCAGTATCCATTTCCACACAAAATTTCAGTGTTTTGGATACAAGTCATAAAAATCTTACAAATATTTTGGTGTACAAATTTTACTAGAGGTCAGATTTAATACCTGTCCATCTAAGACAGGCAGAGCTTTGAAACTAGTTTGGAGACAAAAAAGGATCATAAGGATTAGACGTAAAAATATTAGTATTCTGCTTGTAAGGTAATTATCTCAAATGAGGTTCTCACAAGGTCTTCAACCAGTGCCCAAACAGCCTTATTCAGAACAGAGATGCTGTTTCTTCTGCTTCCAAGGAATATTCAGTGGCATTTGGATTCAGATTTTCCAGATTACCAGATCACTTAACCAAATGTACCAAAAGTCCCTTTTATATTTCTTGGGATCTCACTCAATGCTCAGTATTTCGCATAATGACCTGACCAGATTGTGAACTTAGTATATGTTGTAATTTAGCAGCTCCCTAGATCAGATTCTACCTTCCATTTTCAGCTAAGTCTTCCTTACGGCTACAAAAGATAAGCTTCTCCTTCCATTTATTTCCTTTGGCCCAGCTGGAAAATGGACTTGATAACGAAACATCTTAGATTCTGCTGATCAGGGCAATATTCTAGAGATGGATTTACAAGAAGAGAGAAGGACACTGGGTCACAAGAAATATGTAAAGCCATATTATCTTAGTCCTTTAACGAGAAAGAGAGAAAAATTATATTTTCTTTAGGCCACTTCTGTTTGAGTCTCTATCTCATTTAGCTGAACCCACATCTTGATACTCTCCGTGAGCCCCATAGATATGTCTTTTTTTTTCCCTACAGAGTAAAAATGGCTCTATTCTATATTGGATGATTTTATTACATATTAACTTAAGCACAGCACAGATTGCATGTAGATTG
This sequence comes from Equus asinus, assembly GCF_041296235.1. Classification (NCBI taxonomy): domain Eukaryota; kingdom Metazoa; phylum Chordata; class Mammalia; order Perissodactyla; family Equidae; genus Equus; species Equus asinus. Next base: position 113,444,854 of record NC_091792.1, on the reverse strand, counting down.
ATTTATTTGGAAATAGATTTCTATTCTAAAAGAAAGCATTAAAATGACTCAAAAATAAACTTAAGCTTCTTTTACAAATTTCTGCTAATCTGGCTTTAATGAAAGTTTCCTAGCAGTTTCCCAAGTTTGTTGGCTGTAAAACAAAACAAAACTAACAGTAAAAGAAAAACAAAACAAAACAAAAACCCTACACATTTTACAGATCAGATTTGGCTAGAAGCACCAGGTCTCTATGCATAAGAGATCTTGAAGTATCATAAAGTGCAAGCAATTCATATTCTAGTTTTCTGTTTAATTTATAAATAAATTTTTGAAAAGGTTTTTTTGAAGGTAAAACATTCAAGGTAATAGTGACCCTGCGTGCATTATCTATTGCAAGGGCAAAGTCCACACTTTCAATAAATGAATTTGAGGATTGTCTTCTATTTACTGAAAAGGGCACCACTGAGCCTGGCAACGGAGCACAGAGGTAAACACACTGGGACCTTCCCCTCTTGGCAGAACACCAATCTCAGCAGCATTCGGTTGATCTACTTGATTTTTCTATTGAAAGTGGTATTATTAAAACCCTAGGGAGCATTCTGGAAATCAGATTAACAAAAACAGCTTGACACTCAGTATGCATCACAAAAATAAAATAACATATCATATATGTGTGCACTATAGTGATATTTTTACGAATCCTTTGATGTATGAAAATATTAGCCAGACTTCTATTTTATATAATAAAATTCTGAATATCTAAGCATAAAGGATTGCATAGCTTTGTAAAGAGAGACATCATGTGATTGTCACATCAATATTCATTTATTTTTTGCCAGAGCAAAATGTTCAGAAGTATCTTGTGGAAAATCATGGAGTTCTCTTCAAGATGGCGCTGTGAGCAGACGTTGAACTTGCCTCCTCCCACAAACACAACCCGCTTACAACAATTTTGGGAAGAATCACCCTGGATTGAAAACTGAAAACTGGATAGAAAGAACCCCCACCACAAGGGACAGTCCTGACGAAAGCAGAAGAGGCAGCAACTCCCTCAGGAGAGGAAAAAAGCCACCTTTGGGAGCAGCGGAGCTTCTCAGCTGGCCAGGCGGGAGCCAACCTAAGGTACGCAGCCCTCCCTGGAGGAGTGAAGTCCGGAGCGGGGGCAATACTGCTAGAACTATCCTTCGGACTCAGCCCAGCGGAGGGGGGGTCTTACTATCTGGCTTTGCTGGCTATTAACTGCCGCGAGGACACCCCAGAAAAGCTATTGGCCGAAAGCCGAAAAGTTCCGGGTCTTAAAGGGCCCATGCACAAACTCACTCATTGCAGCAACCTAAAATCACCAGAAAGAAGGCTGACTGTCCTTTGGTGAAACGAGACTCACCTGGTGGGCTCGGGGGGCATCTTGGTGAGAGGAGGGACCTCCCTGGAGACGGAGACATTTGTGGGGGCCGTTATTCTGAGCTGGTCCAGGAGTGCTGATACAGACACTGGTGGGGGCCATTGAAGTGCATCCCTTGGGCTGTTAGCCCAGGGGTCTGCCACACCCACTAGAGCACAGATTTAATCCAGTTCAGCCAGGGCAGGCAACCCACCCTAGGGACTGGCCCCTCCTAACAGCAAGCCCTCAGGCTACTTTTCAGCCTGCATTGACTGAGTGCCTTGATCCTCTACAGGCAGGCAAGGGTGTCTACCTCTGTGGGGCAGGGCTTGTGTGAGGACCAGGTGAACTGTGGGGGGCATTGGGGCAGAGGTGGGGGCCTCTGCAGTGTGGCAGTGGGGTATGCTCCAGGGGGTTGAGAAGTGTGCGCAGACCAGGACTGTGTTGACAGTGTATGTGGTCCAGAGGGGGGTGAGGCTTATCAGCAGCAGAAGACTTGTGCTTCACAAATAGCCATAAAAAGGATCAGCCCCACCTTCCAAAGCCTGAAACAACTGAGTGCCTCCAAGGGCTAGCCCCACTCAGCTGCACTCCTAAGAGAACTGACATCAGCCTTGTTGGCCTCAGGCCTATCACAACTGTACGCCCCTGAGCCTAGCAACCAGCTACACTGGGTACCAACCCAAATAAGAGGTCACTTGCAATAAGAGTGTGCTAATAGACTTTGTAGCCAACAGTGCTGAGGCCCCCCCCAAACCAGATTTACAAACAGCTGGCCAGGGAAGGAAAGATCAGACTCCCTGGGTACCTGAAGTGGGAGCAACCCTGCCACAGCAGAAGAACACAAGTAGCCCACAAAGGGGTCATTCCTTGTTCTTGTGGTCTGGTGACGGAGGGAAGCACACTGCTGGGCCGCATAAGGCATCTCATACATAAGGCCACTTCTCCAAGATCAGGAGACATAGCTGACTCACCTAGTACAAAGAAAATAGCACAGAGAAAGAGGCATAATGAGGAGGCAAAGGAATATTTTCCAAGCAAGGGAACACTACAAAACACCAGAAAAAGAACTAAGTGAAACAGAAACTAGCGACCTCCTTGACAAAGAATTCAAACAAAATATAATGAGGATGCTCACAGATATGCAGAGAAGAATGGATGAACACAGTGAGCACATCAGCAAAGAATTGGAAGATATAAAAAAGAACCAATCAGAAATGAAGAATACAATACTTGAAATGAGAAATTCATGAGAGGGACTCAATAGCAGAGTAGAGGAAGCAGAAGAACGGATCAGCGAGCTAGACGAAAGACTAGAGGAAATCACCCAAGCAGAACAGAAAGGAGAAAAAAGAATTAGACAGAATGAGAACAGTGTAAGGGAACTCTGGGACAATATCAAGCGTGCTAACATCCGGATTATAGGGGTCCCAGAAGGAGAAGAGAGAGACAAAGGGGCAGAAAATTTATTTGTTGAAATAATAGAGGAAAATTTTCCTCACCTGAGGAAGGAAACAGACATCCAAGTTCAGTAAGCACAGAGAACTCCAAACAAGAGAAGCCCAAAGAGGCCCACACCAAGACACATTATAATCAAAATGTCTAAAATTAAAGACAAAGAGAGAATCCTAAAAGCAGCAAGAGAAAGGCCACAAGTGACATATAAAGGGAAACCCATCGAGCTGTCAGCAGACTTCTCAGCCGAGACCCTACAGGCGAGAAGAGAATGGCACAAGTGACTTCCAACAATAGAAAAGGGGAAGGCCTTTACTTTTTCTTTTACGATAATCTTTTGTGTTTTTTTTATTAATGCTATTTTTTTAGAGCGTTTTTGGTTCACAGCAAAACTGAGCAGCAGGTACAAAGATTGCCCATATACTCCTTGTCCCCACACATGAACAGCCTCCCCCATTATCAAAGTCCCCCACTGGAGTACATTTGTTACAATTGATAAACCTACATTGACACATGGTAATCATTCAAAGTCCATGGTTCACATTATGGTCCACACTTGGTGGTGTACATTCTATGGGTTTGGACAAATGTTTAATAATATGTAATAATCATTATGATATCACACAGAGTAGTTTCACTGCCTTAAAAATCCTTTGTGCTCTGTCTATTCATCCATTGCTTCCTCCCCAATCCCTGGTAAGCACTGATGTTTTCATTCTTTTCATAGTTTTGCTTTTTCCAGAATGTCATAAGTTAGAATCATACAGTAGTATGTAGCCTTTCCAGGTTGGCTTCTTTCACTGACTAATAATCATTTAAGGTTCCTTTGTGTCTTTCGACTGCATGATAGGTCACTTCTTTTTAACATTGAATAATATTCCATGGTCTGGATGTACCAAAATTTATTTATCCGTTCACCTACTGAAGGACATCTTTGTTACTTCCAATTATTGGCGATTATGAATGAAGCTGCTGTAAACGTCCATGTTCACTATGTTCAGATTTTTGTGCGGACATAGTTTTCAACTTCTTTGGGTAAATGTCAAGGAATATGATTGCTGGATTGTATGGTAAGAGTATGTTTAGTTTTGTAAGAAACCACCAAACTGTCATCCTAAGTGGTTATACTATTTTGCAATCCCACTAACAATGAATGAGAGTTCTCATTGCTTCAAATCCCCATCAGCATTATGTTTTATCAGTGTTCCGGATTTTGGCCATTCTGTTATATGCGTAGTGGTATCTCCTTGTTGTTGACCTTACTTTTCATGCACAAAATGTCTTATAACTTTTAAAAAATTGAGATGTGTATTAAAGGAGATACCAGCAGTAGAAACTATAATAAATTCTCTAAAAATACCTGGATAGAATACACTTACCTAACACAAGCTTTAACTCACAATTATTTTTTTTCCTTAAGTGGGTAAGTATTTGATGAATTCTAATTATTATTGTACAATGCTGCAAAACGAAAAAACACCTCTAGTTATTTGAATATTGTACCTTGCTATCTTGATTAAGGTAGGGAATCGGAATGAAGTGTTACCATTAAGTAATGATAATCGAAGGATAGATTATATGAATAATTTTTATTAAATTTTTAAAATGAATATTAAACAGTTAACACTTTGCCAAAACTAAATGTTTTGCTGTCATGTTACATTTATTTCGTTACTACAAAATTGTATCTTTTCCAAAGTAATCGAGTGCCCTCAATTATGTGGTGTGGAAGTGGCACTGATACAGGAAGGAATGACTGAATTAAATAAAAGTAATCATTTATTTCATTCATTCTATTCATAAATTAAAAATTGTTTATCGACTATAAAAATGTTTAGTGTTATAGATGAAAAACATAAACTACTGGTCTATTATAAAAATCAATATGAAATTTCTGCCAAATAATTTAACATATATAATTTAGAAAATTGAGAATAGTCATGTATTTTAAATGGATCAATTTTTGTTATTAAGATACCGGAGTCCAATATAATAGAAAGTTCAAGGTTGTGCACTATGGAGTTAGATTGACTTGCGTTCCTGTTCTAAATTTTTTGACACTACTTTCTCACACTTGGCAAGTTACCTAGTCTCCAAGGTACCTAATACAGGGAAAATACCCATGTTAATAGTTAAAGAGAAATATGTGAACAACAAGCATTATTATACAATATCTTATTAAACTACACAGTTATGAGTTACTATTATTTACACATTTTTGAGATGAAGAAATTGAATGTTTCTACTAGATTTAATGGTTTGTTCATATTCATCCAACTAGTACATGATGAGTCTTAGAATAAACCCATACTTAGCTAATCCCCAATGTTTGACCATGCCTGTCCTATAGTATAGCACTACACTATAGATAGCAGATAAATGTGCTGGTGTGCTGTTCCACTGAGCAATGCCAATAAAATATTTTTTAATATAGTCCCAAAATTTTCATTTAGATCCTGAACGTTAGTTCCACTACATGCTCTGATTAACCAATTAAAATTGTAATGTGACCTGAAGATGATTTCTTTCTTCAAGAATAGTTAGGAATTTCTGTTACTTAGTATCTTTAAATTTTGCTAATTTATTCAGCAACCGTCCATTAAACACCTACTTTCCATGAACTAGGAACAGTTAGGATTGTTATTTATGTGCTGCCAACAACAATCTCAGAGTTTATTAGAGAAAACAAAAGTACAAATAAAGTTACATAATAGCTTATTGTTCTGTGTTTAACTAATGATATAGTGATTGTATTGTCCAAATACAAAAGGTATATGTAAATCTTAATATACATATATAAGTATGTATATATATGCACATAGTTACACATATATAAAGGTATATGTAAGATTTTAATCTTATGAGGTCTTATGTCTGTTCAAAACAATGCATCTAGCAATCTTTTGAATATTTCTCTGGAATGGTTCATGATTCCTATTTGTTATTTTTGATGTGTTTGGAAAAGCACCTTCGAGATCAGTATTAATGCTATCCATAAATTTCATCACTTAGACAAGGAGAACATATTGTCCATCTTTGATTGTTGGGAGTGAAAATTATGTTTTCTATTACATATCAAAAGGAAAAACTAAAAATCTGAACTCCAAACTTTGATATAAGTCATGGATATTGAGATCTCAGAAGCTGATATAAGCAATTCTAAATCAAGAAGTGAAAGGGAAAACTCCTTTTTCACAGAAGTCTGCACGAAGAAAAGAGTATGAAGAACAAGGGTCCTTACCACTCCTCTGTGTTACTGACCCTTGAGGTAAAGTAGGCTATGGAGAATTTCAAACAAGTTAAGAAATGAACCTCTAAGGGGGATTCTGTTCGTCTTTCTCCATGGGTTTCTAGGGAACCTACTCAGTGTGTCCCTGAGCTAAGGCTGGCCCGCCCTTGATTGAGAATGACACACTGATGTATTCTGGTAGAAAGAGCCCCTGAGTCCTCCTTGACTCCTCTATGATAAGGAAGGGGTCCAGGTATTGGAGAGCACTCCCACTGAAGGAGACAAAATGTAATTTATAGTTTAATTCACTAGGCTTGGCAAATGATCACTGTGGTAAAAAAAAAAACAAAAACATGTGATTCCAAGACAGACACTGCAACATGAACTGATGGATAGCTTGGCCCAGTGATGAGCTGGAGAAAGCAATGGAGGCTCAGAGGATCTAGTGCAGGTCAAAACTCAGACTTTTCTGAATCAATGACTCTAACAAGGCTGAGAAAACTGACCAGTGCAGAAAATATCCTGGTTGCAACTTCAGCAGCAGATGTGTCAGAATGCCTGGCCATCGCACTAAGAAGATATAATTGATTAAAATGCAAAGCAGACAAAGTAAATACTTTTAACCTGATGTTTTCATTCATAATCCTTAGGTATTTTTCTATGATAGTTGTTTGGGATCTACCATTTCATTTTTAATGTCTGTATACCCAGTATTTAATTGCTTTTTAGAGTGTTTCAAATTTTTAACTATTAGGAAGAAAATGCCAGGTTGGGTAATTGTGCATACATCTTTTTGCTCTTTGTGCTTTTACACTTGTCTAATTACTCTTTTTCATTAATTCCTGTGAGTAGAACAAATGGATCAAAGGTTATCAGCATTTAAAAATTTTGAAATATTCTGCAGATTTTCCTCTAGAGAGATTGTTACCAATTAGTATTATCACAAAAAGCATAAAAAATTCCTGTGATATATGCCTTTACAGTGAAGAGATATTTTGATAGGTAGATAATTTTTATAATGGTATCTTTGGGTTGTTATATCTTTTTCATGTTATTTGCCTTTTTTTTCTATTGACATATATTTGCCGTCTACGCTTTTTATTTCAGTTAATTTGGAGTAGACATTTTTAAAAATTAAATAATATTAAATTTTGAGGAAAAAAAACACAAGAGGATATATTATTGAAGATATCTCAAATGTCCTGCAGATATAATTCTTATACCAAACTGAATAGGAACAGCCCAGGGAGGAAAAGACTAAACACAAAAGCTCTACACCCTGCACACCGACTATTAAACACTTGGAAAGTTCAATTTTGCCTGGAATAAATATAGAAAAAATGTAGAATACATGCCAGACAATTTGTCTCCTTTTCTTATAAATTTGATTTTTTAAAAATATGATTATCTACAAAACACTCCAAAATTCTTTCAAGAGCTCATTATAAGTAAATATGCTCTCAGTAATAAAACTTATAATTAGCTAAAAGGTGGTAGGCTTTCTTTCTTCCAGCAGTTTAAGGGAACAGAAGTCAAAGGTCATAAGTTGCCAAAGAGAAAGTGTTTCTGCCTAGTGGAACTAAGATAATTACGATTGTTTCATGTGTACGAATGATTTATTGTTACATTATAACACCATATAAAATTTTAAAAGTATAGGTGTTAGGTTATTAAGTATGGATTTTCATTAGATTTATAGGAAACTTTTCTCTCATGGAAACTGAGCTTTTGTGCCAGTTTTACATATCTGATGGAACTTTCTCTATATATGTGAGATATTGTGATTTATATGAAATATATATTTCTCATATACATTTGGTCTTTGCCCATGGTTCCTGGCTCACAGTTCCTAAAACCCTTGGAATTTCCTGTGATAAGAGCAATAAAGGTGTCTTTTCTTATGTTAACGAGGTGACTTTTGGAAAGCCCTTCGGTGACCTAAGGAGGAGGGCTGGTTGCCAGTGGAGAGAACCATGTGATTAAATGGTTGGAACTTTGAGTCCCTCCAAGGGAGGGGAGAGGCTTAAAGCTTGAGTTCGATTGCCGGTTACCAACGATTTAATTAATCGTGGCTATGTATTGAAGTCTTCATAAAAACCCAAAGGAAGAGGTTAGAGAGCTTTGGATTGGTGAACGTGTGGAGATTCGGGTAGAGTGGCCAGCTCAGGGAGAGCATGGCAGCTCCATGCCCTTTCCCAAACCTTGCCCTGTGCATCTCTTCCATAAAATATTTCTCTGAGTTCTGTGAGCCTCTCTAGCAAATTAATTGTATGCGAGAAGGGGGTTGTGGAAACTTCTGATTTATAGCCTGTAAGTCTGAAGTACAGGTTACAGTCTGAACTAGTGACTGGCATCTCAAGTCCAAGGAGAGGGTCATTGGAACCTCCATTCTATAGCTGGTTGGTCGGAAGTGCAGGTGAAAACCTGCATCTGGGACTGGCACCTGAGGTGGGGGGATGCGGTTTTGTAGGACTGACCCCTTAACCTGTGGAATCTGATGCTATCTCTGGGTAGATAGTGTCAAAATTGAGTTGAATTCTAGGACACCTAGCTACTGTCTGAGCATTGCTTGTTTGTGTGGGGGAGCCCCCCGCCCAATGTTGAAATTGGAGTCAGAGACAAATTAATATCTATAGTCACTACTTCTGTGATACTTTGGGGAATGTTGGAGCAATTAATGAATGAGAAGAGGAAAGCATGTTAATTGTGAATTCCAAATAACCGTGGATCTTGAGTATTTTCCCATCAAATACTTTGGTTTAAAAGAATAATTTGTTTTTTTACCAGCTTAAAGCTAAGGTTGAAAAGAACAATATTGCTAGTAATAAAGTAAAATTTCAAGATGTTATTTTAATATGCATAAATATAAGCTATGAAAAACTGTACTTGATTTTCCTGAAGAGCAAGTCATGTTATTTTCTTTAAATAAAATTCCCTTCATATATTCAAATACCATAAACATATTAGTAATTTTATGTTGTAATTTTTAAATTGCCTCGTGTAGAATGAATTTTGAGAAGTGGTTTTATGAATTTCAGTAATTCCCAATGTGATTTTTTTAAATGCAAGTGAGCAGAAAGAAATGTATCAAGGTCACTTTCCTTTTAATTGTGTATATATATAATTTAAATGTATATATAATTATACACATATATGTATATGCGATTTGTAATGCAGACATAAACTAAACAATGAAAAGCCTGAGACTCTTGAAAATCATTAGAAGTTTAGAAATCACAGGGATTGGAAGCTTTAAAGCAAATAAACTTTAGGATTTCTGGGAGAGAATTATCTTTGGGTTAGATGCTGTTAAAAACCGAACATTTTAGGAATGTTCACAAGCTGTTAGAGAAAAAGTATCAATTATCTGGCAGTTACCTAGGAGATAACCTTAGCTAGGCAGGACACAAATGAGACATTTTGCAGATATGCCCAAGAACCTATACTTACTCTAGTCTCAATTATACTCAACTTGCCAGAACATGGCAAATCAGAAGCAATGAATTAGAAATATCTGAACGCACCTTACATCAATAAAATGCTTTCTGAAAGCAAGGCAGGAACCAAAAATAAGATAAAAAGCTAACCCCTGAACTTGGGGAGTACACCAATTTGGAGGAATATGTTATAGGAAAAATAAAGATTTCGGGGTAGAAATTCTTCCAGATTTTGCCTTTAATCTTCAAGGAGTTAGAACATTTAAGGACAAAAGTCAAAGACAAGACCCCAATCTGGCGTTGTACTAGATGTAATAATTTTGCACGACACATAAAGAATTTCAAGTTATCTGTGTGCAATCATTTTTTATTCAAATATTAAAAAATTTCTTTAGTTTGAATATATATCATTCAGATACTTTTTCCCTTTTTGTACTTTTTCGCATTCTTTATGCTCATTGCAATATGTTTAGAATAAGATCTTCCTGGCGTTGCTCTTGTTTGAGATACATTTCCCAAGTAATTCGAGCCAATATGAGTGAGTTTGTGGAGTGAAGGAGACATGAAGCTCTGTATTGGAGAGGGCAAAGAGGGAGTCATCTAGTTTATCATAATATCCAGGCCATCTCATCAAGAGGCTAAGGGTTTCACCTAAAGATTTTATTAATCCCATAGTCTTAAACATTGTATATTTGGCTCTCATTGTTTTAAATGACACATTTCCTCATATCTTAAAGAAAGTGACAAAGGTCATGTAAGATGGTGGGTAGAATTCTAGCTCTAACTGTCTTCATTAAAGATTTTGCTCTGCCTAGCTAAAATAATACTGTCTTGGGTTAAACCTCAGAACAGTAACTGATGTTTATAATACCCTGAGCTATGTAGAAAACTTTTCGTTATTTTTTAGTCCATAAATTCAGGATTTAAGATACATTGTATTAAGAGTGCTTAATAGTAGCATTGTAGTTAAGAGCACAGTGAACCCAGAAGGTTTGGACTAGATCCCAGCTCTGCCATTTATTAGCTGACTGACTGTGGTCAACTAACAACATCTGTGTATCTTGGTTTCTTTACCTGTAAAATGAACATACTTATAGCATGGACCTCCAGGCTTATGCCAAAGACAAGATTAGTTAACATATGTAAAACAGAGAGGTCTTTTTCTTTAGCATATTGTGTTATATCAGTGTTTGCTGTTACTATTAATTGTTCAATTTAACTTTTCTGAAATATTCACTTATTTGTCAGGTTTATAAAATGTTACTTTATGCATTTAAGCTATTGATTTACGCAGTCAACTCTTTTATTGGTAAACTCATCTTTCCGGAATATTCTAAACTAAAGTGATAATAATTTGAGAAAGGAAAGTAGAACTAGAAGAACTCTCCCTACCAGCATATAATGATGTACAATGGAAGATCTGTTAATTCCTGAGTAGTTTATTTACAAGGTCCTTGAAGGTGAGAATAATGTCAATAGAAAAAAAAAAAAAGCTATCTCAGCTAAATGCTTTGCTATTATTTAAACCTTACAACAAACTTACAGGTATTAAGATCAACTAATGAGGCACAGGGATAACTCAGCTAACATCTCAAGTTCAGTAAATTGTGACATCTCAAGTTCAGTAAGTGGAAGGAATCAGGATTTGAACGCAGGCAGCAGGCTTCAAGAACACATCCTTCGGAGGACCTGGAGACTTGACGAGGATGACAAGCAATATTGACCTAATTACAGAGGCAGAAGATATAGTAGAGAGGTGAGAGGTACCAACACAGGAAGATTCCTGGGGTTTCCCAGAAATATAATTGATATAAATCCATATGTAAAAGACTGAGTTTGACAGGATTTTTTTGTTTGAATTCTGATCCTGCCACTTATCAGCTTGAGACTTTTTACACAAAGACTTAACATTTCAAAATTTCGGTCTTGGCTCCTGTAAAATAGGAAAAATACTTTCTCTATTAAAAGCTTATTTTATAGATTAAATAATGTAAAACACAAAGTCCAGTGCAGTGCATATTACATAGAAAGTACTCCATAAATGATAGCTGTTATTATTTTTGTGTTATTATTATTTCCATAGCAATTATTATCACTTTTATTCAGTTAAAAGAGTTTGTGTAAGTGTGGAATATGTCTTTGATATGATGACATAGGAAGAAAAGGGAAATAAAAGATGTCTCCAGATGTTCCAGCTACCTGTTCACAGCTTACTAATAAAGTTTGAGCAAGCCAGAGATCTAAATGTTATCCTCTTCTCCTGCCTCATTTCAGTCTTCTACTCTGATAATTACTCTTTGAAGGTATTTGAATCTCCTAATTCAAGTACTTCTTTAAAAAATAGCAAATAAATAAACATGATGGCACAACATAAAACATAACAGTACTTTATGATCTACCTATCACTGTAACTTAATATCTTACTAGTATCTACTTAGGTATTATTTATTCACTTTTATGGAAATGCATTGTATTGTTTCCTCTCTGTTGTTTTTTTCTTACCACTATCATTATCCCTCAATTTTATTCTCACTATACCACAAGCTACTGAGGGCAGAAAATGAATCTTGTTTAAGACAGATATCCAGCACTGAATACAACGTCTGAGGTCTACTTTACCTGTAATGTATATTTATTGAATATAAAAATAGATATGTAAAGGTAAATATATTTAGTGAATAAATGATAAAACTGTGTATCTGTATATGCATACGTGGAAAAAAAAAACATTGTTACCTGCTTCAAAATTAATTTTTTTATGTTCCAGTCATGTTCAATAAAATCTATTGCTCCTAAAAAAAATTCAGTTAAATTGTTTGGGGACCATGTCAAACTTTACTGTAGTATATTGTCTTTTAGATAACATGAGATTCAATTCGCTAAAATTCTGTTCATAATTTTTTCTTAATATTTTCATAAGATAGAATGGCTATATATTATATATATAACTATAATATATATCTATGTGATATATATTTGTATAAAATAAATAGCAGATTTATGTAATATATATAAAATATGTTTTTATATACATATAGTGTCCTTGTCATGTTAGCATCAAAGTTATGCTGAACACATTTATGATCACAAATAATGATTTTTGCTTGATTGTATGTTGAATTTTGTCTGAAAATATCTTCATTTCTTCAACATTGGAAGGATATACTGAGTGAGTATAGACTTCTACATTGGTCTTTAAGACTAAGAATTCAATTTTACGTTTTCTGGCAATCATAATTTCTTTTTAGAAGTCCCCTAACATCTTAGCTCTTTTGAAGGTAATATATTTTCCATTTTCTCTCACTGTTTTGTCTTATATTTGATTTTTACTAGTTTTCTTATCACACATTTGGAAATAATTTTCCTATTTATATTTCATAGATTTCTCTGAATCTGTAGCTTTTATTTCTTTGAAAAATTCTTGGGCATTATCTCTTAAAGTATACTTCTCCTTCTTTTTCTCTTCTGCTCTTCGTGGATTCCAAACTTTAATTACAGATATGTAAGTTCTTCTCACTATTTGTATTTATTTTCCTTCCATTTATAGTTCTCTGTGTGCCTCAGTCTGGACATTTTCTACTGACCTTTTATTTCACTGATCCTCTCTTCTGCCATTTCTGATTTGCTGTTACAACTGTTTTCTATTTTTTAATTACAATTAATGCATCCTATCAGAAGTGAGGGGTCCTTCATTCAGGAAGATTCAGTATAAAAATTCCTTCCCCACCCTATCATAAATGGTTAAAACATTACTGTAAACGCTTGAAGGCCACCAGGCAAAACCCATCCCACCAGCGTTTCCACGTACCAGCATGTTCTCCATAACCTCTTAAATTTTGCCCCAAATCCTGAATTGGGGAGACAGATCTGAGGGCACATTCCCCTTGTCTCCCTGCAGATTGATCTCACAGAATAAAAGCTGATTTCTCCCCAAAGTCTGATGCTATAATTAATTGGCTTATTTATGCACATTGGGCAGAGAACCCCAATTTTGTATGGTAACAAGAACAGAAGCAGAGATGGGAGTGATGTGGCCACAAACCAAGGAATGCCAGCAGTCTGTAGAGGCTGAAAGAGGCAAGAAATAATTATCTCCTGAAGCCTCTAGAAGGAACCTCTAGAAGCCTCTAGAAAGAAAGTGGCTGACACTTTGATTTTAACCCCATAAGACTCATTTCAGACTTCCGATCTTCAGAACTGTAAGATAATGAATTTATGTTGTTTTAAGCCACTAAGTCTGTGATGATTTGTCACAGAAGCAATAGGAAGCTAACATATGCACTGATTTTCTTAAACAAATTTATTTATAAACATATTCATTTTTAAGCTTGTGTCTGATAATCACAATCATTGGGTCATCAATGGCCAATTTATGTTATCTATTTTCCCTGGTTTTTGCTTAATGGTGTGTCTAGTAGTTTGAGTTTGAATGCTTAGCATTGCATATGAAAAGTTATACAGATTATGGATAAATTTTATCTTCTTCCAGAGAAGGTTCACCTTATACACTGTTAGGGCAGCCATAGTGGGTTAATTTACCTTAATCCAATCAATTCTTCAGCCCACCTGGTGCTTTGTTTCCATGTTGGTAAGGCTCAGTCTATATGTGGTTTCCCCACAGCAGCATGGAGCTCTCCAGTTGACAGCCTGAGGGTGTTTACAACTGCTTTTCCTCCTTTTACAGTCTGAAATCCCTCCTGACTAGGATGTCAATGAAAACTTCACTCTAATTTTCATTCACTTTCTGCTCATTTCCAGGATTTTTTACCTACACAGGTTAAAGATTCAACAGTGCATTGGACTTACTTCGTGTGTCTCCTTTCTCCCAGGGATTTTGGCCACACAAGTCCTGACTACCTCGGCAATCTGAAGCTCTGATTTTTCTTTCTTTTTGTTAAACTCCATGAAATTTCTAAATGTTCTGCTGCCTTCTCTATTAGATGAAACTTTCTGCCTAGTTTTTTGGTCACTCACTCTCTGGCACATTCATCAAATATTTTGAGAGCTCGGTTTTATATAAATAATCTAGTTTAAGCTTTCTAAGTTCACTATTAGAAATATTACTTTCATTTTACCAATGTGAAACTTGAAGCTCAGAAAGGTCATGTAACTTGCTCACTATGGGAAAGTAGAGTTGGAGACAGCTGTCTCTCTGACCTCCACACTCAGTTCGCTACATAGGAACGCCTCTTAGATGTAATTTAAAATAAACGGCAAAAACTTTGGTGACAGAAATGTAAATGGGAACTAAATTTATGAAGGTGCTAATTAATTTTTACTTCTTCAAATATTAATATATTTTGTTCTCTAACTGAAAGAAGTAGGAGATAAAGTACTTTTGAATTTTACATATTTAACCTATTATTAAAGTTAAGGATATAAGCATTAGCAGTAAACAATTTTTGAAGGAGACTTTTTAATATAGATGACATAAATAGAACTCAATAGAATACCATAATTAGAAGGAAACATAACTCAAACTACAGCTCCGATGGAAATTGTTATTATAGTGCCCACTATCGGTGATCACTGCGTTCTTGTACATCTCCTGACATTCTATTTGGGGACAAATTTATTTTTCTTAAGTTGAGCGGTAAATAAATCTCCTATGTTTGTTTCTATTGGTTGTTTTTCTAGGTAAAGAGAATAGATTTTGACAAATGGATATATTGAGGGAGTGCATACACATGTGAGGAATGTAAAGCAAGCAAAGTGTATTAAAAGGTTAAGATAAGCTCCAGAATAATAAAGTGATAATTTTAACCAGAATAAATAAGAGACAATCAGTGAGAGAGGTGATAATTCTATGCTGTCATAGTTAAGATTGTAATGCACTGAGCAAACAAACAGTTCTACATGGGAATTTCAAAGAGAACTAAACAACAAAGCAGGTCTTTGTGAATTAGTGTACAAGAGGAATTGGTGGTTAAGTTTTGTATCAATATATTCTGAAATTTTTCTATAAAATATATTAAAATGCTGATAAGAATACTAGTATGAATACATTAATTGCAATAACTAGTAACTTATCAGACGTTGGCATCGTTTTAGACACACAATGCTGCTCACTTGGATTTTGAATGACGTGGGGCTAGGAATTTAAACTTAAGGTTTTGTATAACCAATACTTACTACAACCAATGTTTTTTCCGTATTTCTTACATTTGCGAAAAACAATCAAACCAAACAAAAACTCTGGTACCTTAAAGTCACTGAACATTTAAAAATCTTCATCTTGCTTGACTTCCTGTTATTTGACATGGCTAGTAGCTCTTCTCAGAAATCTCTTTCCCAGTCTCCTGAGTACCACTCACTCCTGGTATTTTTGCCACATCTCAGACCACTTATTCTACTCTGATTCTTTTTTTTGACCTCTAATCTTTCTACCTGGTCCTTAATTTTTTGTACTCCTTAGAATACTTCTAATCCTTAGAATTATATTCTAGATTCTCTTCATCACTCATTTAACAATGTCTCTATGGTAAATATCATCTACTTTGAGATAGTTACATATTTATTTTAGGTGCCATTATCCCCATGTAATGATTTAGAAAGCCAGGGTCTGGAATCAGCTAGATTTGAGAACAATTACTGAATTATCAAGCATGGGAGTTGAGTTACTTAACCTCCTAAGTAAAAAAAAAAAAAAGTTGTTATTGTAAGAGGAAGACCTCTTATTCTTCTCTCAGAGGAAAAACTAATAAAGTGTATTGGATCAGATTTTAAGATAATAACTAGACCATGGCTATGTGTGAGTTGGATCACTAAGCACGTGGATGAGAGACCTTCCTTTCCACATACTTCTCTCCAAGGGAAGACAAAGCCAAGTCATTTTGCTTTTCTGCTCACCTCATTTTCACACATGGACCAAAGCAGGAATGATGCTGCCTCACATTTTTTTGGCTTCCATTTGGTCCATTAACCATGTTATACTCTGTGAGAGAGACCCTACTTTAACTTAATCCTGCACTATCAATATAATCCCAGCTGTTGATAAGTTGGTATCCTGCTTAATATCTGCATTGCTTTTTGTAGATATTTCTTACCAAAGAATGTGAAAATCGACGTAACTGGGCCAGGGCAAAATTTAAGCACTCTAATATGTCTGAACCAAGAACCAAATTATTGTGGCTGACCTTACAGACAAATCATAATAGCACTTGCCTTACAGGTTTATTTTGGCAATTAAATGATGTATCTTGTATAAAACACTTAACATATGCTGGGATATTCTAATTTACCACTGAGTGTGTTTACTCTTTATGAATGCATTCATCTTTTCATGTTTTATTCATGAAATCAGAAAAAAATTATATAGAGAAAATCTATTTTGTGACAAATATCTAGGGCACTCCAATATTCAGAACTCTACAGGATATAGGGAACTAACCAAGGAAATTGATGGGAAGGACCATCAGCGTCATTGCTGACCAGAACAAGACCACACAACTTCAGATTTTTTGAAGAGAGATGGATAAAATATGAATTCAAGTGTATTCAAGAGAGAAGATATTGAAATAAATTGTTAACAAAAAGGATGGACAAATCTTTCTAAATTTTTATGTAAAAGTTTAGCAGAGAATGGGATGGTGGCTGAAGGGCAATGTAGGAGAGTTGTTTGGGTTTGTTTGTTTTGTTTTTTAAGAGGGTAGGTGGATGGAGAGAAAGTGGGTACAGAAAACACAGTTTATTCCCATGGCCCCAACTGGTGCACAAGAGCTGACTTACACTCAAAAACAGGCTAACACCCAAAAACAGATCCTTAATTTGGTGCAGTGGACATGTGCATGTAGTTGTACCACCTACCATTCCCTCAACTCCCATTATTTATATTTTCATTCTTCATATTCTCAAAGCTGCATATTCTCATTGTCTAGGTATTATTTTAGCTATTGTTACTGTTAATATTTTGGTCCGGCTAATCCTTGTGGTTAGCAATGTCAGTGACTAATTGTGAACCATGGTCTGACTTCTACTCTGTCTCGATCCTTAATTGTTTATTCAAATTGAAGAAGTTAACGAGCCAAGCTAGGACTCAAAAGTCATCCTAACAAGCTATCCCAATCCAGAATTTTTGCTATTGGGTCTCGTACCTCCTTTTGTAATTGGAAACAGGGTTTTCTTCTCATTGGCTTGGCTCTTCTGTAGAATGTTACATCAGAAGCAGGGTCTTATTTCTTATAGGCTTGATTACATTAAAGTTCCTCTCCTGGGATGTCAAGCCTTATTTCTCTTTGCCTCAACTGTTTTATATTGCATAAGTAGATGAATTCTATTAACAGTAGTGGCTAATGCAGTCTTCTGATCTGATTAGTAGTTGTTATTTTTCTTTCTTGTTATAGTACTTACAGTTGTTAAGTAATTTTCCATTCACTCTTTACTTCAAAAGTGAGAAACTGTGCTCTCAAACTTCACACACAATTGATCCTATGGATACTACCTCTTGCATATCTCTTGAAAACTTTCAGCTCTCTGTGCTATCATTGCTTCCACTCTAGCTCAACGCACAATTAAGTCATTTCATCTATGGCAATATATATTCTTATTCCTCTGTGATTCCACTTTTGCTCCAAGTTGAGAGAAGGTTTTAGAATGTAACTCTCTTCATATCATAGCTCTTCAAAACTTTCATGTTGTTCTTAACTACAAATTTCTTAAAAACTCTTAAAAACGCTGTCTACTTCTTAAGCTCCATTGCTAACGTCCCCATCACCTCTTCACTTCCGTTCTATGAAGCTGGGCCCCTTTCAGATCTCTGAAATATCAGTGAATATCAGTGTTCTTCCCAGGGCACGAGTCCGTGTTCCCTGTGCCGAGGATACTCTTTCCGTTCCCATTCTCCATTTGTGTAGTCAACTTTTATTCATACTTCAAGCCACTGCTTAAATGTCTTGTCTTTTCTTTTTAGGGGTAATTTTGATTCAAACTTGCTCTTTGATATTCCCATAACATTCTGTAATATTCATTATGGTAACAAAACACGATTTGTTTTTATGTCTTTTTTTGTACCCCAAATTTGAGCTACATTGAACAAGGCATTATTCCAACTCTCTCTCTACTCTAATTGTGAACCTAGCACTGTTCTTGACACAGAGTGGTTAATAAGTAATTTTTGATTGAATGAATACACAAATGTGTCAATAAGTAAAACATCCTGAAATTATTTTTCCTAGTGTGAAAATCAATTATTTTTCGTCTTCTTGTTAGGTGAGTCTGGGAAGCAGTGGTAGTTATTAAGGGGAAAAAAAACCAGGATGAAGTGAATATTTTTATATTGCTTTAAGAAACATTGTGAATGAAATGATATTCAGATTTGGTTGAGCTCAAAGTCAATTCTCTTTTTTTAAATTTTTTTTTGAGGAAGATTAGCTTTGAGCTAACATCTGCCGCCAATACTCCTCTTTTTGCTGAGGAAGACTGGCCCTGAGCTAACATCCGTGCCCATCTTCCTCTACTTTAAATGTGGCACGCCTACCACAGCATGGCTTGCCAAGCAGTGCCTTGTCCACACCCAGGATCCAAACTGCAGGCCTCGTGCAGAAGCAGAACGTAGGCACTTAACCACTGCACCACTGGCCGGCCCCAAAGTAAATTCTTCATCAAATCCAAGACAACATGAGGTTGTGAATTCAGTTTCTTAAAAACCACAGGCAAAAAATCTTCAGTTATATACAGAGATGAAGATAAGTATTTAAATACATAGGCAACATATATTGAATGTATTAATAATGTTCTCAAGGGTTAAATACTTCATGTAAATTATCTCTTGTATTTCACAAAACAATACTGAAAGTGCATCATTGTCCTCAATTTGTAGATAATCAAAATGATGCCTAAGTGCCGGGGTCCAGCCCCAGCATGAACAGGGTCTCCTGAGGGATGGACGGTGTCGGTGAGGGAGGAGGCAGTGAGACAAGGAATTTGGTGTCCAAGTCTAACTTTACTTTGTGTATGTATGATTTATATAGGGCTCAGGGTATGCAAGGATGATTTCATGAAACAATCCCAGTACATATTTTTGGCTCGCGTAAGCGGGTTTTTGCAAGGTAGACAATAGTCCAAAGAGTAATTGATTGCAAAGTAGACAATAGTCCTAAGAGCAATTGATTGCGTGTAGGTCCGGGGGTAGTCAAGCTTCTGTAATTCTTTACTTCAAGGAGGCTACCCCCCAGCGGCCTCCTGACTCAATGGGCCATGGCAACCACCATCCTCCCACAGAGATCTGTGGGGGCTACAGATTTCTTTGTTTCCTCTCCACTCCCATTGCTCTACCCGACCAAAGGACGGGTCAGAATGTTCTTTCCCTAGTAGATGTTTTTTCCCAGAACTTTCCCTAGAATATTGTATTGTTTCATTTTCATTCCCAGGGCCGAGCTGACTTCCCCTGAAATAACCCCAGGTGCAGAACAGAGTAAGCAGAAGCAGGAAAGTCAAAAGTGCCAGGGAGACTGTTGCAGGGACAGCCTGGTAGATTCCCTTGAGGGTCGCCGTGCGTCCCCTCATCTCTCTCCCGGACTGTGTCACAAGGCAGAGGCTTAACGTGTAGGCTGACAGCTCCTGGCACCTAAGCAAACATAACTAATAATTACTAAGCAAAAATATTTGTTCCTTGGTCTGTCTGATTTCAAAGCCCATGAGTGTAATATAGAAATCATTTACTTTTCCTCAAGATAAGTTTCTAGAGTATAGACTCTTGATACTCAACTGCAAAGCAATTTGAGGTAGTTTTTTGTTTTGTTTTAATTAGGAAGACTGATACAGTTAATTTTTCCATCATTGAGTGGATTTCACTCCTCCTGTTTCTGATCATGGTTAAAAGGCAGGTGATTTTTTCTGTCTATATCTAGGGTAAGAAATACAGGGTTATCATAATGCTTTGGTGAAAGGGAAGAATAAGACTTTGGTACTTGTAGAGAGGGAATTTCCATTGAATGATGCTGAATGCTCTCTCTTCTTTATGGCAACAGATGACTCCCTCTCCCCCAATAGGGAAGGGCCACATACACACCCAAATTCCACAAGGACTCTAGGCAACTTGCGCAAATATGTAACTCCCCTGATTTGCTGATTTCATGTTTGTTCTTTAAGGCAGAAATGTGAAACACGGGGTTCTTCTCTTGGAATAAACCTGTAGTGAGTCCAAATTTTCCCTGGTTCATAAATGTCTCTCTGTGGCATGATGAGATCTCCCCTGACAGCCTGCCTCATCTTAGCTCAGCACTGCTTTCACTTAAAGCCCACTCCATGCCACACTTGATAATGAGGCAGTGGTTGCCTTCCCCTTAATAGATGCATGATCTGTACAGAGATACAGACATGATAGATCCAAGGTTACTGCCTTATTTACATATTACGCCTTATTCACATACTTTTCTACTTGCCATGTGCTGAAATGAACATACATTTACACATGAAGTTCCAGAAGTTCTTCGTACCTGCTTTGGCCGACTATGAGAAGCACACTTATTTCCCAATTATGCATGGAATAAAGACTAAGCACTTTCAGACTGGGTTTAAGTGTAACGTCAAGTCATCATTATTTCTCATGGTTGCTGATAACTCTGGTGTGAAGATACAAAAATCATTTTTATTAATTTCCTAGCATAAAGAATTTGAAATGTCAAAATTTAAAGTTTTAGAGCAATATTATTTGTTTGGATTAACTTTTGGGAGGCTGAGGAAAATAATGGTTTTAAGTTGCTAAACATACGGGCCCCAAATTATTTATTTACCTAAATGTTTATTTTAAAATTTAAGCTTGCTAAGATATATGCAGCAAGACTGCACCTTATATTCACTTTACACTCGAGTATGTAAACTAAATATAGCTTCTCTATGCTCATAAGTATGCTGATCTCAGGAGCCAACAGGTGGCTATTTAGATCATGGAAACAGCAAATACAATCCTTCAAACTTTGCAGTAATAGGACCTTAGTTCTTCCTAGTTTAAATAGTTTCTTGTTGATGGATTCATCTCTTTTAGGTAAGGCTCTGTCACTTAAATTTAATTATTTTTCATCTCCTTAATTTTTCTTTCTTTTTTTTTTTTTATGGAGAGGTCAGGCCTGTGGCAGTGGAGGGACACAAGGACCATGAATCCCTATGGTGTCTTCTGAACCATTCAGTCTCTGTTAGAGAATGGCAGGTATGATCTCCTTTTGGACTGGTGATCTCCGAATTGTGACTCGTCTCATCTTGTCTTTTGAAGCATTATATTAACCCTAATCAGTGGAATCTCTGGCCTTGACAGTTGTTTTCATGTTGGCTTCCCTATATGTGGTATATTCATTATGCATTGTGACTTAAGGCTTTTATTGTACTGTGACTCTGATTGCACACCATTATACCCTCATCAAGGCTTCAGGGATTTCTGAATCCTGTTCTTGTTTCAAACAGTCCTTTGGCAAGCTAGAAGTACTTCTTAAGCTTCATCTATGCATCTATCTCCCTCCACTATGGTGACACAATTCTCACCACCTCAGGCTGCTTGTTACCCTGTGAGGGATCTCCAAAAAGCTTGGCATATCCACAAGATAGATGCAAGGAACTGTGTACTTGGAACTCCCTCTCTTGGATCCCAAAGTTGCTGAGCTTCCTGTCTATCTTTTTAGAATCCCAAGTGAAGAAGCTAGGGCAGGCTGATGTGATCTCTGCCCCCAACCCTGCTTCTCTTCTTCCCATAAACCATCCTGGTCAGAGAGAGGTTTTTCCCTGTCTTTCTGTTGTGTCATGTCTACCTCTTTCTCTTAATATTATCTATTATTTCATCCAATTTTATGCCATCACAGGAGATTCAGTGTAATGATGAAGAGCATAGAATTTTGAGCCAGTTTGCTTAGGTTTGAATTCCAGCTCCATCAATTATTGGATATATGATCTTTGTCAAGCCACTTAACTGTGTCTCAATTTCCTTGTCTAGAAAATACAGATAATTATAGTACCTACCTTCATAGGGATATTGAAAGATGAACTGAGTTAATATAAATAAATGGCTTAGAATGATGCCTTGCACATAGGTACTAAATATATTTTAGCATATATCACTTGTGTAAGTTATATAAATTGTTATTAAAATAATATTTAAATCTTTGCATCTCCTTTGAAGGATTCCCCAGTATGCTTGTCTTCCTCCAACATTTTCCAATCTAACTAGAAGCTCAACCCTTAGCCATCCCAAACTCATCCATATACATTATGAAAACTTCTTCAATCCTGGGCAAACATTAGGCATGTCTTGTTCCCCTTCATTTGTTTAAACTTAACAAGAAGGATGTGTTAGTCGTTAACCCCAGTCCTATGCCATGTTCTTGTTTTGACTCAAAAATCATAATCCAGAATCTGATCTTGGTTTCCTACTTAGCAATGAAACTGATGCCAAGGGAGTCTCGTGTCTGGAGATAAACAGCATGATTTCACTTTCTGATTTTTGAGAACTCTAGCCTTAGATAGCACAATAAGAGAATTTCTTTCTTTCTTTTAACTTTTCTCTTTCCCTCCTCCTCCTCCTTCTCTTTCTTTCTCTCTCTCTCTCTCTGTGTCTTTCTGACTATATCAGCAAATCTGAAGTTGTTCTCTAAAACAAAGTCATCTTTATCATATCCTAGGCCAGTATGTTGTATTGAGTTACTGCAACTGAGACTGGGCTTCGATTTTTTCTGAAAACAATTATGCCCAGGTTCCAGAGGTGACCTAAAAACTTTCCATATTTCTCCCTTTCTTCTTCCTACTGACTCTCTTGTGTCTTTCTCTTCATTTTTATTCCGCCTCAGGGTTGGATTCCCGGCCTCATGGTGACTCGGCTCTCAATAGTCTGTAGCTTTGTAATTAGACTAGGGCTCACATAAATGATGCTCAGTGATTTTGAAAATATTCCGAATATATCTGTAAATTCTATGAGAATGTATTTCACAATTTCTCAGTTCCATCTAAGTAGTCAAACTGGGGTTTCACCTTCTCCCTTTACTGGCCCTCTGGATATCAAAAACAATTTTTGTCTTATTGTTCAAGGATAGTGGGAATTTTAAAAAGCCAAAGCTCCACATCTGTTTACTCAAATGAGTATCAGTAAATATTTTAAAATGAATTATCTCAAAGCCATCTGTTGTGCACATTATTTTTTAATATATATTTAACATACATGCAAATACCAAACCTGCTGATTTTTTGGATACAGTCTTTCTTTTCTTTTGACTTTGCTAATTCTTATCCATTCAGCCAACTAATACTCTACCAAATAACTCACATAAACAATGCAGCCTGAAGCCTCTATAAATTTAACTATTTGAATTATACAGATAATATATAGGGTTTTTTACTTATCTTATGTCTTTTAAATGGAATCATTTTCATGATCTTTTCTGCTATCCATAGTGAACAATACTTTATGGAAGTCATTCCATGTTTACTGGCCTATGTGTAATTAATTATTTTTAATGACTGGATAATACTTCATAGTGGAGATATTCCACAATTTATTCAATTATCTTTCAAAAAATAGTCATTTAGTTTATTTCTGCTTTTTTCATCTACTAAAAACAATGCTTGCAATTAAACTTTTGATACACATATCGCTATATAATGGTGTTTTAATTCTATGGAATAGATATCATGGTATAGGATTGTGTGTTTAGTGGGAGAATTTATTTTAATAAATTTTATTTTGTGCTCCTCAATTGCTTGTCTTAGAAATAATTCACATTTTTACAAGCAATATGTGATGTATCATTTTCTAGTAATCTCCAACAGTAATAATGTCTCTCTGTCTTTTAAAATTTTTGTTTGATACATACAAAAAATAAAAAGTGCAATAATGAGTTGACATTTATTATATTTATTTGCATTTTTCTGAATATTAGTGCATTTAATAGTTTGGATTTCTTTTTTGGTGAATTTCCTATTCACATCACTTGACCATAATTTTTTGGTTAATTTTTTTGTCTTTTTCTTTTGAAAGTATGAGGACACTTTGCTTATTATCTACATTACAAATATGCTTTCCATTGCCATAGATTTATTATTACTACTTATGTAGGCTAGTATTGCTATCTCTCATTTTATCTGTTGGTCTCTGTTTGAACTGCTATTGTTCTTTGCCCACAGTTTGGGGTTTAATTTTAGTTAAAGTTGTGATGGTTCCGCAGTGATAGAAACCCAAGCCCTCCATACGTGAACCACCAGAAGAAGGTAGACTGTATCCTCCTCCAGATGGACGTAAAGGAACATTTCCACCTCTCTCTTTTCCATGTATTCACCAAGAATTAGATATGGAGAGAGGATTCAGCTAACCCAATCAACTCATTTTTGTGGGTTAGTAAAACTACTTCATACTATTGTTAAATATTAAGACTTTAATTGGGAATAGACAAGAAACAAAGCTCTATAATCTGTTTCCCAGACACCTGCCCAAAACACTAGAAGACAAAGCAAAACATCAGCTCTTTTTTCCCTAGAACTCAAGATTTCATTTCCTTGTGACCTCAAATTGTCATCTGACTTAGAAGAGACAGATTTTATTGTGTTTTTAGTGTAAAGGAAAGGAGATAATTTGAGTCATAGTCCTCCCAGAATCCTTTCTTCACTCTGTGTTTAAAGGTATTTTATTGTTGTTGTTAAGGTGGAAAAAAAAGCCCTATGAGTGATTGTGGTTAACATTCTCATGTGATAGCTCTAATTAATCTATTATTCTACTGCCATTAATACAGGACATGAGTACATTTATGAAACACTGCCTGAGATATCTGATCAATTTGCTATAACTTTACATATTTCCTTCAAAATTGGAAACTAAGAAAATCAGTTCTGTTTTATAGAAGGAAGAATGCTTTATCGAAGGTCACACAATGAGTTGACATTTCTTTGTCGTTTGATTGTGTGAAGTACCTATGATTAACAGAATTTAAGTTGTTGCCATTCTTTTCAGTAATGAAAATACAATTTTGTAAACAAAATACAATTCAGTGACCATTAGTGCTTCCAAAACTGAATAACTCAGTTACAATGAATTCATTAAGGGAAGAAAACTGACTGACGCCACCCAAAACCTCCTAATTTGTATGCATTAGAATTACTGTTCTAGATATGGTGGGGAAAGGATGAAAGGAATTAATCATTTTTATTAATATGATATTCCAAAAAAGTGTGCTTTTTCTTCATTTTTCATCACTAACATATCACATCTGACACATTTATTTTTGTCCTTCACAGTGAGTTACACTTCCTCTTTTGGGTTATTCGCACAAGGAAAAAGAGATAGTCTTGCTGAGGGCCATTAATAGTTTCATATATCACTTTTTAGCTGTGACTCAGCATCTCCCTTGTATGAGTTCAATTTCTGACTGTTCAGTATTATTCATACATTTGTAGCACAATTCAGAGAGGTCAACTCTTGTTCTCCTTTCACCGTCGAAGATTACCTGTAAAGATTATTCTTCTCATAAATTGACATAAAATATTTCCTGAAACATTTTCAATGTAGCAAACACATTTCACAACATAAATGTACTTATAAAATATAGTAATATACTTGTGACCTTGGTCAAGTCACAATCTCCATTGACTCATTTTATTCATGTATAGAACTATGCATACTACTAACTACACATACATACAGATTAGACTGTGGATGTCTTACTAAAACTTTCTTTTAGAAAATGTTATATTTCTGTGTACCCTAAAGTTAGTACAAAAAGCAGAATTTGACTTTCATCAACGAATATCAATTTAAAAACAAGGCAGCAAGTAGAGGAAGCACAACTTCTACTTTCCATTTTGCTTTGTCTCTTTCCAGTAAGCAGCATCTTTTCTTCTGCTTTGCTATTGTCATTGAACTAAGAGCTGAATTGGATTTTACAATCTTTGTAAAAGAAGGGAGATCGTTGTTTGGACTTTTATCGCAATTGTCATGGGGGAGAAGCTCTATACTCTTTGCGTGTTTCTGAGCATGCAAACAGGATATTTTATTGGTTCTAATTATTTTCCCACTGTGGTTTCAAATTTGTGATTTTAGATCTATGATATAATAGGTCAAAAATTAGTTTCCAAATGAACATAATCTGCAGGAAAATAGGAAATAGAAACTTATGTTTATGATGACTTTAAGGTCTCCTATCCTACGTGTCGTAGAGCAGCACTGTTTTTGAAGGCTTATGGACCTTCGCCTTTTATAAGTCTGTGTTGTTTGATCCATAAGCAAGAATATATTATGGAAGTTTAAAAATTGCATCGTTATAAACAAGCTATGTGGTTTTATTATTTTTTTTTTCTGATCTTAGAGTTAGTGACTTCCCCACTTGTCTTTTTATTCGTGCCCATGGTTGCTAAAAATACATCTAGGTTTAACATGCAAACATTACCTTTTTGATAATGCAGAATTTGTTAGATAAGGTGGTTTAAGTAGTGAAGACTGATGTAGACGCTTTAAATGTATTGCAAAAAGTTACAGAAAAGCTCTTTTAGACATGTTTTTATTAAGTAGCATTACCTTGTTGGAAATGCCAAGTTACTTAATAGGTTTACTCAAATTTGATGTGGCAAATTGCCTTTTTGTGGGGTCATTTACTTGATGTCTCTATGCACCATATTGGTGAAAGGCAAAATAGTAATTGTAACTGTAGGTTTGATTGAATTATAGTCAACATTTAGGGAAAGAATAATAAAGATTCTTTGTGCTTGCTATTGTATTAAATTATGAAGCACAGAAGGTCAGTTGTTCCACTTTTATAACTGCAAACATTGATCAGTGGATAGACTACTGCCAGCCTGATCACGCCACTGTAAAATTCCTCACCAAATTTTCACCTAATCATTTAGTATCATTTTGATCATTGTTTAGATTGATTGCTTCATTATAAGTTGCAAAATAGTAATATGCTCATTCAATTTTCCTTCTGAATTTATTAGATAAAGTCTTCTGTAAAGAAAAATTTCCCTCTAACTATCTGGTTATGCAGAAACAAAAACATTAAGGGTAGATGAGATAAATGCTTGATTCTATTCTTATATTATTTGTTTTCAGTGTAATGCATTGCTGCTCTAACACCTCTAAAATCATATCTATTAATATTATTATGAATTTGTGAATTTCTTGAAAATCAATTGTAATCTTTCTGATGCTCAGGTTGTCTTGACTTGGGCCAGTGGCAGAGCTTTTGAGTGGTCTCCCAGGTTCTTTGGACCAGGCATTTTTAAAGTTTGCTAGATTTCTTGCTTTCTAGCCCAAGAGGATGCCCATCTGGAACATTTCTTCTCCGGATCTGAATTAATCATTTCATAAAAGATTCTTGGTTATTTTCATTTGGAAATGATGTTTAGAGGTTGTAGTCTAAGATCTAGAAATGCAAACTACTGCTTAACGATTATTATTTTAGGCTTTTCAATGAAAATTAAATATGTTTTAGAAATTAGTTTGTGTACTTGTGTAGCTATCCCATTAATTTAACATATAGTTAAGTTCATTTGCTATTTGTTTTCTATTTTAAGAGAGTGCTATTTTTCTTTTTGACTAACTTTTTAACTTATTCCAGGTAAATTTCATACTAAAAAAATTAAAAGAAAAGCATAAAAAATGAAATTACGAGCTAATTTTGTTTATAATATAAATTCTAATTCTAAATGAAATACCAAAATAAAGCTTCCATTGTATGAACAACAATACTATGTAATGACCCAGTTCAAATTATTCCAAATTATGTTAAATTAGGTTATCAATTAAAGATCAATGTAAGTTACCCATTAATAGATAAGTGAGAACATTTATATGACCATTTTTATAAAAGCATAGAAAACATTTTAAAATAAATATCCATTTATGATACAAACTGAAAACTTTTATAATTAGGAATGGAAGGGGACCACTTTAACGTATTGTAAGTAAGGTGAATATTACTGCTGTCACATGAAGAGTATGTGTCAGTTTGGAAAGACAAGATTATTTTATGAGTTACAGCTATTGTAATAATAAAACAAAAGTCTCATTATTTTCAAATGATAAGATCATGTATATAAGAAATTCAAAAGAATACACAAATAAATTCTTAGAATTAACCTGATACATTAACAACTTTGATAAAAATGAAAAATTAAAATTTATTGTATTTCTATGTACACCCAGGAAATAAGTTTATGAGAATATACTCTTTAAAAAAGCAATGAAAAATAAGTTTCTAGAATAAATATAATAACATACTTGTAGGACCTCTATTGAGAAATTTAAACATTGTTTTAAGGAACCAATTTAAGAACCTTAAATATTTGGAAAGATATATCATGCTCATTGACGTGAAGATGCAATATTTAAAGGTTTCATTTCTCCACTAAGTATCATAAAAATAACAACTTTACCCATATTAATTTACAAATTTAATGAAATTAAAAGAAAAAATATCAATGATATTTGGATTGATTTGACAAAATTCAAGATCTAATATTAGCCAAAACACTCCTGAAGAAGAATAAAGACAAAAGTAGGGGAACTGTTCTACCAGATTTCAAGTGTTTTTTTTTTTTTTCCTTAAAGATTGGCACCTGGCCTAACAACTGTTGCCAATCTTCCTTTTTTTATTCAAAGATTGGCACCTGGGCTAATAACAGTTACCAATCTTTTTTTTTTTCTTCTTTATCTCCCCAAACCCTCCCTGTACACTGTTGTATATCTTAGTTGCACGCCCTTCTAGTTGTGGGATGTGGGACGCCACCTGAACGTGGCCTGACGAGCAGCGCCATGTCCGCGCCCGGGATCCGAACCCTGGGCCGCCTCAGCAGAGTGCACGAACTTAACTACTCGGCCACGGAGCCGGCCTTCAAGTGTTTTATAATTTTATTTTTAAGACTCAGTAGAAGGATTCAGGCTACACAAACTGAAAAACAAAAAAATACAGAGATTCCGGAAATAGACTCGGAAATATATGAATGCTTATTGTATTACAAGTATGGCACTGCAGTATGATACACCCGATTATTTAATGACAGGTTGTAGGAAATGTGGAAAGAAAAGTAGATCTCTACATAACTCTGCACACAAAAATTTGTTTCCAATAATAAAATTAAAAACTTAAGTGAAAAATGCCAATCTATAAAATTTTAATGTGAAAACATAGAAGAATGTCTTTAGGATCTGGTGTCAACTTTTGCAATAATATAGTGGTAAAATATAGTGGCTTCAACCAAGACTTATGTATTTGGTTTATGATTCTCTTGGTCAAATAATTGAGCTGGGCACAAATGGTTGTTTTCTTCTTATCTTAGTTAAACTCACTCATGCATTTGCAGTCAGCCACTGGTCAGTTAAGTGGTTCTACGTTTGGAGGTCAGTTGGGGATATTGATTGGGGTAAGTGGAAGTGACTGTCAACATTCATCAGTTAGCCTGAGATTGTTCATATGGCAGAAAGGCAGGATTCCGAGAGAATGACTGGAAGAACCCAAAGCCTTTTAATGCCTAGATACAGAACTGACATATTGTCACTTTCAAAGGGACAAAGCAAGTCAAGACAGCACAGATTTAAGAAGTGAGGATATACATTCAGCCTTTTCTTGAGAACAATAACAAAGTCATATTGCAAGTGTGTGGATACAGCGAGAAGAATAATTGTAAACATTTTTGAAAACAATCTAAATTCAAGTTACAGAAAGATATTGTAAACAGGGCACACATTTGCAAGCCATTAAAAATGATAAAAATCAATCCAAATGAATAACTTTAATAATAAAATACATTATAAAGTAAATATAAATAATAATAGACATTTAGAAACCCATGTATCCAAAAAAGCATTGACATCAAAAGTACTAAAATAACAATAAAGAAGAGAATTTATAAGCAAAACATACAAAATCTAATAAAAATAGGCAAAAGACATAAATCAGCAATTAACAGCAAGGAAAACATAAATGGCAAATCAATCTATAAAAAGATTGTTATACTTATTAGTTATCAGATAAATGCAAAGTATTACCATACTGTACAACCATTTTATTGTATCTAGATAGCTAAATGTTAGTAAATTGGACCTTATCAAATGTGAATGAGAATATAAACTATTATACAGTGTCACTGTACACACATATTTGGAATGAAGCATCCCTCTGCACGGTAGAATAAAACATTCCTTTCCTATTAAAATAGGTATGATCAAGTGACTTGCTTTGGCCTATGAAATATGAGTGGAATTTGAGATTGGGGTTACTCTGTTTATTAGATTCCCAGAGTGACGTTATCATGTAATTGAGCCACAGCCATACCACAACAGAGACGTAATGTGAATGATGAAAAAATTCTTTTTGTTCTAAGCTACAAAAGAGTTTTGTGTCACCTGTTGCTTTTGTGTAAGATTGCTAGATCAATGGCTGCCCATGAGGATGTGATCCCATGTGGAGAAAGATACTTGTGGGGAGAAGTCAGCTATCTTAACCATTTCAGATATTCAAACTGAGGAACAAGATGTGTTCCTCATATAATTTGAATGCAAAGCAAATGAAAAAAAATAATTTACTTTTTAGAGGTCAATATGGAAACATATATTAAAAGCAATAAATTGATCTACTCTTGGTGCCAATATTCTATATTGATAGATTTGACTATATATTTGAACATTGTATATATTTAAATATTGTACTTATAAACTAAAAGCTACAAAATATCATCAAGGAAAATTAAAGAATACCAGATTAAATAGAGAGATAAAAGATGTTTATGATTGGAAGATGCAATATTGTTAAGATGGCAATCTCCCAATTGATCAAAAGATTCAATGTAATTACACTCAAAATGCTTAGTAGGCGTTTTTGAAGAAAATGAATTTTAAAATGAATTTAAAATTAAAGGCAAAGTATCTGGAATAGACAAAACAATATGCAAAAGAAGAACAAGTTTGAAGGAATTGTGTACTTGTTTTTTGTTTTTTTGCTGAGGAAGATTCACCCTGATCTAACACCTGTTGCCAACCTTCCTCTTTTTGTTTGAGGACGATTCACCTTGAGCTAACATCTGTGTCACCCTACATCTCTTTTCCACGTGGGTGGCTGCCACAGCATGGTTGCTGGTGAGTGCTGTAGGTCCATGCCTGGGAACCAAACCTGGGCCTCCAACATGTAATGTGCAGAACTTAACCACGAGGCTGGCCCTTAAACTCCTGTTTTTGACAATTAGAGCAAGGCTATAGTAATTAAGTCAACTATGATATTGGTGAGAGGATAGACTTATAGATTAAATAAATAGATTAGAGAAGTCAGGAATAGACTCACTCTTAGACGGTCAAGTTATTTTTGACAAAGGTGTAAAAATATAATGCTTAATTAAAGAAAATTTGGATGTGATTATTTTTACTTTGCTAGAGTTAAGTGAAAAAGTAGGTTAAAATTTTTGGCTTGAGAAAAATTAGATTTTAAATTTGAAAAATTGATAAAGCAGTTTTTGGTTTAAAACACAAATAACTGTTAAGTATCACTATGTTCAAAGTCTCCTATAGGTTCTTAAAAACATTTGTCCAGGGATTACATACTTCCTAGATTCCCAGCAATCATTCCCCCAGCTGCTGGAGATGTTGGCTGCTCCCAGCTCCCAACTGAGTCCCTCTCCAAGAAGTGCCCTGGGCTGAATAATCTGCACCAATGACCAATGGATGTAGGGTATAAAAGTCTGGCCTTCTAGCCTCAGTGCAGGACAACTCTGTAAGGTCACGCCAGCTCCAGAGCTCCCTCTACTGCCTTCATTCCCTCCTGGGTGTCAACCCCAAGGATCTGCCTCAGTGAATGCCCTGCACACAAATCTCTATCTCCAAGCTTGACTCCCAGAGAACTTGATCTACAACAAATTCTACTCTGCAAGAAAAGCTCCAAATCTCATTTCTTGTGTCTTGTATTCACAGATCTGTTGCACTTTTAAACTGTGAGTTAGACCAATTTTTAGCTCTCCTACTCAATGTATAAGCTTTTTGCTCTTAGACTCAATGGCTTAATTTTTCTTATCGTTTGTTCCCAGTTACTCATGTGACTACTTAATATCACGGTTCACGGTTTCTAGGCACACAGCCAGATTACAAGTCCAGCTATAGATTTTAACATCATCCTCCCCCAAGCCGAATGTACTTAAATGAGTAGTTAATTGAATTAATTAGAAAATTATCACTCAGTTTAAGTAACTTAATTGTTCCCAGCATTGGCAAGAATACCTACATTTACAAACTGAATTAAACGTGCGTTACCAAGAGGAGGGCAGCATAAATCCAACACAGTCTTCAAGCGTAAATGAAGTGTTGTTGAAAGAATTATACAATTTCATGTATAGATAGATAGTAGATGACGATATATTGTGTATGAACTTGAAGTGCGTCACAAAGCAAAGGTTTATAACCAAAAGGTATGATGTTTATCTTCTGCATCTATCATTTTTCAGAAAGTATACGTTATTTCTACAAAAATTATCTATAATTAGAAGAGTTCTTCAGATTTCTTTTAAGAGCCATGTACATTAAAATGTGTCATTCAATGTGTGTTATATTTGAAAATATAAAATGCTTTATGTGTAAGTGTGCTTTTAATTTACAAAAATATCATTGTTTTGTAGATATAATTCTTTTTATTACTTTTACACTCAAAACTATGTCTTTTAAGGTCTACAGTTTTAATGCTTGCAAAACCAATTTACTATTTCTGATAGATTTGTAATACTCCTTTGATTTCCTGAACCTTTGCTAATTTATATGTCCGGTGTTAAGCACTGAGGTTACCTCCAATTACTTACTGCCATAATTATGAGAAGGACATCTTTATGCAGGCTTCTTTCTGGGCCTGTATGAGAGTTACACTGAGATATAATCACAAATGAGGATTTATGGAGTTTTAACATATTTAATTTTTATTAACTGCTGTTTCTAATTTTTAAAATGGCAGCACCAATTTACACCTTCATGACCAGTGCACGCCATTTCTATTTCTCTATTTCATTACCATGACTAGAATTTTTCAAGTTTTCTATTATTTTCTTTTTTATCTAGAGCTAAGTATATATATCATGTTTTCTGATAACTAGGGGGATTCAATATAACTTCATAGTAAATATCATTTCCCATCTGCTTTTCATTTAAAAGTTGGCCTAATTCCCAATATTTATGAAAACCTTGTAAAGCGATTGTTAAAATTTGTATACAATCCCATTTTAAGTGTTGTGATTACTTAATTAGTATTCCCTGATTCACAGGATATTTTATTCACTTTCTCTTATGGATGATGCTGTGATGAATATCTTTATATAAGTTTCTTTCTATTTCTAATTATTTCCTCTAGGGAGGAAATTATAGAATTTTGCTTACTATTTACATTGTAATGATATTATGCACATCATATGCATGCAGAGTTGTTGCATTAATTTATAATTATGTTTTCAGTGTGAGGAGAGCTTGTCTCATGGCATTTTTGTCTCATGGCATTAGTCAATTTTTCTAAACTTGTTATATTTGGAGAAGACAAGAGTTATAACTATGTTTTGAGAGGGTCAGTTTTCAATAAGATTTCCTGGCCAACTTTTCTCATTTGCGATTATCCAAGAAGAATATTCTCCCAAAAATGTCCAAAACCTCCCTTCAAAAAATATTTTTTACTTGCCTACCTGGGACAAACATTCCTCTTTCTGCCTGTCCACTAAATAAAATAAAATTTAATTGAAATAAAAAAATATTATTTTTCTTCCATAGTAGTTTCCATACTTCTCTTTTAAAGAAGAAAAACTCTTGCTTACTGGAGGGGAGACTATTTCAACTGATATAACAAAAGATTAACAAAGGGCTGGGGAGGTGTCAGTCTTGTCCACTGAGGCCTAGGGAAGGTAGCTTGGCTTATGGAGGATGCCATTTCAGCAGCTCTGAAGTTAGGAGAACTGGTAAACACAGGACAAACTTTGGCAAAGTATTAATAAGGAGGCATAAACCGAATCCTCTTTATAATCTTAAAACTAAAAAAAATTAACTTCCTTTTGAATTTCTTTTGACACTTTAATTTTTGTATTTTTTTGTGAAAGCTTGAGCTATATGCTCCTTGAGTTCATTAAGGTACAGTTGCAAGGTAGAACTTAACGTGTTAGAACAAAAACTGATTCTTTAACTTTATATACTCATTGAGTGATGCTGAAGAATTTTAATTATTGTTACTTATTTTTGGTCAGGCTATACGTATTTACCTATTCACTTTAATTTGCCTTTGATTTTTGTTTTTGCCTTTAAAATCCAGTCCTATTTGTTCACTCTTGATCTCATCTATGAAGGTTGGGTAAATGACATATTTCCACACCAAAGGACAGTCTGAAAAGCTAGAGAAACCTCTTCCCTGGCCTTGACTGCTAAACTTTCTATATAATAGTAACTTCTATTTCATCAAATTTCTGATAAAAAATTTTCCAGAATAAAGAATCTTTAAGCTTGTTTTGAAATAAAGGAAGATACCAAAGGAAAAAGGCAGAGGGGACAGGAATCCAATTTTGAAACAAAGAATTTGTATTGTCACGAAATGACAGTTTTGTAGTAATTTATTTTGACTTGAAGAATTAAGGCATTTATTCAAAAACTATTGATGGAAAAAGAATTAGAGGAAAGTTTTTTTGTAGTCTAAGTGCAATTGCATATAATATCTCATTTAACAATCATATTTGAGGAAGCTACAATAAAATCTCTATTTTACAGATAAAGAAGTAGAACATGAGAAGTCTTTCTCAACCAGCTCAGTTCTAAAGGGCAGAGTCCCTCAATGTTTCTGACTGGAAAACTGAGCACTGATCTCTATGATATATAGTTGATTATAGAAAACTCTTTAGGAACCTAAATATCTTTATATTATGAATATCCTATAACTTTTTCATATAAGAGAAAGATGTTAATTATATCTAAGACCAAAGCAAGCATATTTACTATTCAGCATCATAACAGTGAAACATTGTTTTTCACCTCTCTGAGATGGTGACATTACTTTTCAATAAAATCTGCATCTGCAATTTCTGTTTCCCCCCAAATCAATGAAATCTATTACTTTTATTTTTTATTTATTTTTTGTTTTTGGTGAGGAAGACTGGCCGTGAGCTAACATGTGTTGCCAAGTTTCCTCTTTTTGCTTGAGGAAGATTGTTGCTCAGTTAACATCCGTGCCAATCTTCCTCTATTTTATGTGGAATGCCACCACAGCATGGCTTCATGAGTGGTGCTAGTTCCACAACTCGGATCCAAACCTCCGAACCCCGGCCAGCCGAAGCAGATTGCACAAACTTAACCACTACACTACTGGGCCAGCTGCTATTATTTTTATCTTTAAATCTGCTTGTCTGAGATTAAGAAGTAAGGAAAGAATTTTACTTTGTGTATGACAAGGTCCAGAATAAGACTAAAATATGATATTTTAAGGACATAGAATTGATTCTTTCTCAATGTATCAAAGATATGAATTCATCACTTTAAAGTATCTATAGATTTGTAAATTTGAAACCAGCATAATAATCACTTTCATCATATCTTCTCTAAATAAATTAAATATTTTTATGCCCTGCCTAAGTTAATTCTTCAACTGAGTAAAATTCTTATAAACTTGATATAAATTAATATCCTTGTGCAGCCTTCTATTATGAAAGAAAGCTAATGTGACACATTTTCTTCTTCAACTCCCATAGATTGAGATTTCTCTGAAATTCAGTTTCAACATTATTTTCCTGTGATCCATTTTAAGCAGTCAGGAAGAAAATGCAAGCTAAATAGAATTTATATTCCTGATGTGACATTTTAAACAACTTTGTTTGCTAATATGAGTCTTCCATGAAAATTTCTTCACATTTCTAGATTTATTTCTATTTTTTAAATTTTAATTTCTAAAAATAAAATAACTATATCATATGTATTCTCCGTATGTCTGATAGCTTTTGCAAATAATTTCTTTTTCCAATGAGCAAGGAAAAAATTTCTGATGCTGCTAGGAATTTTTTTTTATTATAGTATTTCTTATGAGCAATAATGGTATTTCTTATCAATGACTTGCCTGGCTGTCAAGCCCACACAGTAAACAGTTTTCTGTTTTAACACACTGAAAAGCTAAAGAAAACAAAATTCTTGACCTACGCACTGCTTTGATTTCTATCAAATGTGACTAAGGAAAATAGATTATTTGAAGTGAGAAACAAAACAATACCATAAAAAGGAAGCCTGTATATCTTGATTATATAGTTTTCTTACTTGTGCTATGCCAGAGAACAAAAGCTAATTCTGTTATTTACCATCCAAAACTGTGTATGAGTACGAAGGAGCTTGACTAAATAACACTTCCCAATGTGAGTCACAGTAATTTATGTAGGTAATGAATCAATGAAGAATTCAGTGAATCAAGCACCATGCTAAGTCCTTAGATATAGGTTGTCAGTGACAATATTCACACTAACCCAGTGAGTTAGGCATTATTATCAGTCGACACATCTGGAGCTTAGGAAGCTTAAACGACATACCCAAATACTACAGCTAGAACGTGACAATAAAGATATAAAAGATACAGGCCTGAGTTGTCTAACTCCAAATACTGTGATGTCTCTAATACATCGTGCTAGTCCTCAGATATAGTGAGATTCAAGATATGTAACAATTAATTTATAGCTACACTTGCCTCTGCAATGGATTGATCAGTATAACAAAAAAGCAAGCAATCTTCAATGCACTCAGTGATGATAAAAGAGAAGCTGAAATTAAAGGAACAGATGACCAAAGACTTACATTTAGGGAATAAATGGACAAAGAAAAAATATAAATTTTAGACTATATTCAAGAGATGAAATGAAAACACCAGAGAAACTGCATCTCAATTAGTATAAGACAATGTACATAAACACGGTATTTAGAAAAGAGGAATAGAATGTAAATCTGTAAGGATATATATATTTTTACAATTCCTTCATATAATTTCTTTTTCCTATCATTTGGGATTATCTGACCATAACCCTTCTACTCCATTGAAGGTCCGAAACACCTAATAGTATTCAACTAGGATTATTCCTGTTTGTACCCTGAAAAGAAAGGTCTCGATATTGGCTTCTTGAACAGAAACTAATAATCTATTGCACCATGATGCATCAATATCAAGGCATGGAATATTTTTGGAATATTTATATTGCTTTTAACAACATGCAAATAATACACTTGTTTCTATTATTTTCGGAGGCAACATCAACACACCCTTTTTTCATTCTAAAATACTGTCACTAACTTAAATGTTATTAACCTCCTCTGACATCTAATTAATAACACTTGTTAGGTCCAGAGTGGTGTGTATTTTACTTGACCAAGTAGATTACTTTCTTTAATAATTTTTGAATAGTTTTCTGAGCAGCTATTTTCTGACTACCTGTTTTATAATCTCTTATCCATATTTGGTATATCTTCTTAAGCAAAAAAGCATTGCTATGTGCATTGAAGGATTTCCTTTAAAACTCTGAGAAGTCCACTTAGAGAAATTTACTGAGTATTAGTATATAATGTGATATTCTTACCTGCACTTTAATGTTTAATTACTTTCAATTGAAGTGTCTATCTAGAGCTGTCATCTGAAGAGAAAAAAGGAAAAGGAAAAAGTACTATGCAAATATATAATCACTCTGCAGATATATTCAAAGATAGATGATATTCTCCATCTGAACTGATAGAAACTGTAGGAAAAATGTGTTTTCTCACGAAGCCCCTTCTTCTGGCTGCTTCTGCGCAGCACAGATATAAGCCACTCCTCTTTCCTTTGTGCAGAGACAAATTTGTGTGAGAGAAGTTTCTACATAGTTTCGTAGTTAGGAAGTGTATTGTGTGGGCAGCAACTAGCATTTTCTATTTCTGTTTCAGAATTCTGAATTTCCTTTCTTCCAGTTGAATTTTCTATCACATTGATTACACTTTTTTTGTTTAGTAAACATAAAGGAACAAAGGTTAAAGCAAAGACAATGCATGTTGATTCACTAATCACTAATTATGGCTAAGTACCGATTTATACTAATCAGAAACAAAATATCTTATTTTCACTTAAGAATGTTAATCCATATAAATGTAGAGGCGGGGCTATCAACAGTATTTGTCAAACTTAAACTGAAGTCTATCTAAAGTAACTGTCATGTCCAAATTCCTACTTCAGCATGAATTCAGTATAGAAAAAATGTAGTACATTCTGATCTTGGGTGCAGATATTTATCCTAATTTGTTAATGATTTCTGACAAATTTTATGCCCATGTGGGTATTCTTTATATTACAATATGTTTAAAGAAAAGAAGTATCTACTCTCATAGCAAGTTATATATTCTATAACCTTCAACATTAAATAGAGTCTTAATTTAAAGATTTTTTTAAGCTTAAACATAATATGAATAATAAAAAATGAAAATGAACTTTGTTCATTAGAGTAAGGCAGCCTTGAGAGAGCTCAAACAGGCACTTGTTCAATGGTTCTGGTCCATGGCAATGGGGATTTTGGCCAGTGTAAGCTCTGCTTTTCATAAAATTGGCTAACTGCAAAATTCACTAGAAATGTATACGTACTCAAAAAAATCTAAGTTTGTTTCTCCTACCACAGCAAAGGGTGATACACTGCAGAGAAATCAGGGGAGCATCTTGATAAAGAGCAGTAGAGAGGGCCCTTATCTTAGTTTCCAATGGCTACTGTTATAAGTTACCAAAAACTTGGTGGCTTAAAGCAACACAATGTATTATCTTCCCTTTCTGAACATTAGAATTCCCAATGGGGTTCACTGGGCTAAAATGAAAATGTTAGTAGCTCTGTGTTCCTTCCTGAGGCATCCATGTGGTTGCCTTTTCCAGCCTGTATTGGTGACTTGCATCCCCCAGCTTGTGACCTGTTCCTCTGTCTTCTAAGCCAGCAATCACATCACTGGCCTCTTCTTCTGTCGTCGCATCTTCTCTGACACTAACTGCCTTGCCTCCCTCTTGTGCTTATAAACATCCTTGCGGTTATACAGAGAACATTGCATAACCCCGTTATCTTTCCATTTCAAATCATTAATTTAAGCACATCTGTAAAGCTCCTTCTGTCATGTAAGGTAATATGCTTATATGTACCAGGAATTAGGAAGTGGACGTCATTGAGTGGCCTATTTTTCTGACTACACAGGCTTTTATAAGGTTTCGAGCTTTTGCTGGGCTAAGGGATGACTCAATAATTAAGAGCCAGCTCTGGACTGGGTGCTGTCAAGAAGCCAGGGGAAGTCCCTGGTTTGGTATCTTATGAGTTTGATCCAGGTGGCAGCATGATGAAAGCAGGAATAGAGTTATCATTTGTAAAAGAAGAGGATGTTAAAAAGAAAAAAGAGGATTTTGACTCCCATTCCCTTGCATACAAATGTAGGAAAAGTCTTCATTTAGACAAGAATACAATTATTGTTGCTAAACTTCCATAACGGAATGCAAAGGAAGACTCCAAATCATCTAGAATGTAAAGACAGTCAGTGCTTCTACTGTGTTTGGGATCTCATCAGAGAAGTGAAATGTAATTCGGTTATCTAATATATTATCTGTGAAATCATAGTTTAATATGTTGGCTGGTGAGATTTTAATAAATACATAAGTAAATATATAGCTATTACATTTTTAAAATGTCAAAACATTTACTGTCCCAGATCATTTTTAGATTGCCACTTGTAAAAAAGTCACGTAGATGAGACATGTTCAGAAAAAAATAAATAACATAGGGCAATTTTAGAAGGATGATGTTCAAGCATAGTCGGATGGAAAGTGTAGTGAGACAGAAAGCTTGAGATAAGATTGTGGTTCATTTTAAGTGCTAGGTTATGGAGAGGAATTTAATCTTGTAGTCCATGACAACTGAAAACATCACACTGAGATGAAAGTGATACTTAATGAAGACTGATCTAGGAATGTCATTGTGATAAATTAGAATGGACTCCAATAAAATCTTTAGAACACTACTATAATTATCCAGATATGAAGAGATTAATACCTTAAAAAAAGAGTTAGATTGGAAAGGAAGTGATAAATGTGAGTTTGGAACAGCAGAGCTTTTAGATTTTGAGGCAAGACTGCATAGGTTAGAGTAGTGGGAAAGAAAAACCAAAGGTGATTCTTCAGTTTGGGGAATAAATGATTAAACACATGGATAAAACACATCCTTTTGGTTAAAGGACACGGAGAACAGTTTTAGCTATGGTGGTTTTAGGTACATTTGGACCGCCAATTAAAACTAAGTAGAAAATGGTTATATACACGTTTGGTGCTCATTAGGGAAACAAGAAATGGGGATGTAGATATTTTGAGACATTCATATAGTAATACATTTATTAATAGACATATGATATATATGTATCTCCTTTATATGTATAGGAAACTTGTGTGGTCCCTTTTTGGAGATGTTAGAGGAAGAGGAGACATTGAAAGGGACCTGGAGAGGCATGAGGAAAACTGGAGTCCTGAAAATATCACAGGGAAAAGATGAGCTTATCAAGAGAAAAGAAATATTCAGGGATATTAAAGGCCTCAATGAAGCAAAGGGAACTGTGATTGTAGAAGATACCATTGGATATGTGACAGTTATTTTATGTCTCGAAAATAATTGCATTAAAGTTTTGAAAACAGCCTCCCTGTTGCTACTTTTCTTCTTTGCCTGACTAACCTTCTTTATAAAGGCTTTTTAGCAAAATATTAAGACTACAGAAAAGTGATGAGACTAATATAAATTTTTGTTAAAAAAGAGGAGAAAACTTTTCACGATAGAAAATAATTAGGTAAATGGTGTTAAGTTTAAACTGTAAGAAATATTAAAATCCATAAAATATGAAAATTTTGATGTATTATTCTGGGTTTTTAAGTAAATTGAAGGAATTTGTTGTAATCAAACAGAAGTCTATTTGATTGTAGCCATTTTTCTAGTTATTAACCATTTAAAAACATTGGGCAAAATAATGGACACCAAGATAAATTGGATAAGAGACCTTTTCATTTTATATTGTTTGTCCTTGTAAGAGTTTATAAACAAGTGCTGCTTTGAGTTTGGATTTTTTTTTCTTTTTTTGCAGGGGAAGATTCACCCTAAGCTAACATCTATTGCCAATCTTCCACCTTTTTTTCCCCCAAAGCCTCAGTACATGCTTGTGTATAGTTGTAAGTTCTGATTCTTCTATGTGAGCTACCACCATAGTATGGCTAATGACAGACAAGTGGTGTGGGTCCATGCCCAGCAACTGAACCTGGGTCGCCAAAGCAGAGTACACTGAACTTTAACCATTAGGCCATCAGGGCTGGCTTGAGTTTGGACTTTGAAAGTTTGTATTCCAAATTTCGCTTTCTGGGCCTCTAGGTTATTTTCACATTAGTATATTAGAGCAAACTTTTTCCCAGAAAGCTCTTAAAAGCATGGGATAAAATTTTTACATTAAGTAGATCAAAATTTGAAGGACTGACACTTCTTTCCGTTAGTTCAGGCTGCCTGGGTCTCAGTACGCTCTCAGCAACTGGAGTCTGACCAATCAAAGTGTATGTGCTCTGCATTTTGGGCAGATTTAACTGCTTTGCTGAACAATTATTTCCACTTCCTTACATTGGAAGTAATTATTAGAAGAAAGATTCCCTTGAAAGAATCAAAGTCATAAAGTTAAAATAATACACATTCTGAAACATGAGCAACTCAAACAATGTGTCTTAGGTTTAAGTTAAAAAATAATGATTGACTTAGCTAATAGATTTGCCTTATTTTATTCTCACTAAAGTTTGATTCTGCATTTCAGTGACTTCAAGCCCTGCTCTGTCTACTACTCTGAAATATTACAATGACTATCCATGATAAGCAAACTTACCAAATTACTGTACCACATCCTTGTCCCATCGCTTCTGCTTTGGTTCTAATTTATTTTTATTGATAAAATAGGCTGTAGTTTATTATTATGTTACAAAACATATAGTGTATGCCACATTAACTTCAACATTCAAAGCTCAGCTGATCTTAATTTCTAAACTTGTTTTACTATGTGTTTCTTGTGTCTGTGAATAACACAATGATACTCCCAGTGTTGTTTTGACTCCTCAGGGTTTCTTCCTCCCTAGCTCACATTCCTTATTCTCCATTTACCCTGTTGCCTTGCTGGTAGGTGCCGTCAAGTCAACTCTGAGTCCTGGCTACCCTATGAATGAGTGATGTCCACAACGTCCTTTCCTCAACAGCCCTACACAGCTTCTGTAGACTCATGCCTGTGGCTTCCTTTATGGAGTCAATATATCTTATATTTGGTCTTCCTTTTTTCCTGCTGCCTTCTATTTCCAAGTATTATTGTCTTTTCCAAAGAATCTTGCCTTTTCGTGACGGGCCCAAAGTAGGACAGCCTCAGTTTTACCATTTTTGCCTTGAGCAATAGTTCCAGCTTAATTTGCCCTAGGACCCACTTGTTCCTCTTTCTGGCAGTCCAGAGGATCTGTAGAGCTCTCCTCCAACAGCATATTTCAAATGAATCAATTTTTTCCTGTCAGCCTTCTTCTCTGTTTGGCTTTCACACCCGGACGTAGTAACTGAGAATATGAGAGTGCAGATAATCTTGGCCTTAGTCGCTAGTGACATTTCCTTACACTTGAGGATCTTTCCTAATTCTTTCATTGACGCGCTCCCAAGTCTCAGTCTTCTACTGATTTCTCGGCTGCAGCCTCCATTTCAACTGATGACTGAACCAAGGTAAACAAAATCTTTAACAATTTCAGTGTCTTCATTGTCTACATTATAGTGGTGGAGTTCTTCTGTAGTCATGATTTTTGTCTTCTTGATGTTCAAATGCGGTCCTGCTTTGGCCCTTTCTTCTTTCATTTTGTCAGAAATCACTCTAAGTCATTGCTGCTTTTTGCCAGTAAGATGGTGTCATCTGTATATCTTAGACTGTTGATATTTCTTCCACCAATTTGCACTCTTGCTTCATCTGAGTAGCCCAGTTTTTTGCAAGATCTGTTCTGTGTATAGAATTTACATAGATAAAATGTAACATTGTCGGACACAGTTGCTTATAGGAAATCATTCTGTCTACTGGATCATGTCTTACATCTCTATCCACATGGCCAATACCCTAATACAAGCTTTCAATATCTCACCTAAACTCACTTCAGTAGTCTTTCCCAACAAAAAACTATCCTTGAAAATGCTGCAAAGTAATCTTCCTATAACACAGGTCTGACTATATATTCCAGAACTCCAGTGGTCTATAAGATCAAATGTAAACATATAGGATTTCAGGAAGTGGTTGTAATCTCAAAATCTCCTCTTATAAAATGATTTTGCATATTCTTTGCTCATATATCATTTACTCTATGACTTACCCTGTTCACATAGATGCCATGTAATTCTAATTTCCATGATAGACTTTCCAAGCTGTTCTCTTCTTTTGGAATCTCCTCCTTGATGCCCTGTGTTTGCTAAGATTGGTTTCAAATGGCTTGTATCAAATGCTTGACTACAGTCTTATTAACAAAATATGAGTTTTATTTTACTCTCTTAACCAGATGTCCTGAAGATAGTAGTATAGAGTTTGTGCTACTGCTTGAGAAAGTCGACAAAGATTAGCTCTTAAATTTTTCCCAAACTCATCACCTCCTACTCAATCTTAACTGATGGTCATTATCCTGAAGTTTGGAAGTGGTGCCTTCATGAGTCATATCTAAGTCTAGATAGGAAGAGAGAGAAACAGACAAAATGTACGTCCTAGTTGAGTTTGTTTCTTTTACCAAGAAAATAATAGCTTTTCCAGAAATCCTATCCTATAAAAATCCTGAGAAGTCGATTTGGAACTGGTTTCTATATGCAACCCTTGTAGTAAGGGCATATGGGGAACTAAATATTTTAAATGTTGTCTATTGCTGCCTACCACTCCAAGAAAAAGTTGGTCTCTCTTATTAATAAAGGAAAAGAGCATGTATATTAGACAATGTTGTTTACAATATCCCCACCCCAACTATTTTTTCAATTACCATTTATCATTAAAGTTCAAATTAAATTTAATCTTCAAAGTGAATCCTACTTTGATCCTACAATCTAGAATCATCTCTCCACATCCTGAAGTCTCATAGCAATTTCTTTACATTTCTTCCATGGTACCTCTTCTCTTTTACCTTAAAAATAGTATATGCATTTCTAAGTATTTATATATGTTTATGAAATAAAAATACTAGCGCAAACATAAGCCCATCTCCTCCGCTGTTCTGTGAGGCACTCTGACTCTCCGTTGGCTTAGTGAGTTTGCAATATCTATCAGATACCATGGAGCTGCATTTTGGTTAAGGAGCCAAAATTTCCTTACATAGACTCCCCTGTAAGTTGTTCAAGTGTTCCTTAACAAGATAAATCAAAATGATCAATCCTTCATTATTCTTTCTGGGGTCCCGGAGTTCTGAGTGTTCTATTTCTTTGGACGGGGTTTGATCCCACAGGCTGAATCTGATGGGGAGCTGTGTAACATCTTGACCTACAGCGAAAGCCAGTGCCAAAAGACAATAAATGGGCACAGGATCTTCTG
This sequence comes from Equus asinus, assembly GCF_041296235.1. Classification (NCBI taxonomy): domain Eukaryota; kingdom Metazoa; phylum Chordata; class Mammalia; order Perissodactyla; family Equidae; genus Equus; species Equus asinus. Next base: position 113,399,870 of record NC_091792.1, on the reverse strand, counting down.
ACTTCAGTGGCAGGCCCAAAGTTCCTTTCTCAAACTCACATTTTCAGTCTCTTTTGCTGGTTGTAAAGTGGTTTACTCATGCCTATGTGTGCAAGCTGGGGAAGAAAAAGCCCTTTATTTCATAAAGAAAGCATTTGGTGAAGACAGTGAAAGAACATAGCATAGAGAGTCTATGAATACATATATATCACCTTTATTAAATTCTCAATATATTTCTCTTGGAACTACTGAATGTTACCTAACATGTGTCAATAGCTATTGCTGCTGAAAAAGTCTCAGGATTGCTAAGCAAGCAATGAATCAACCTAATAATATCTGCAAAAATGTTTTGTTTATGAATTTTCAATATGAAAATTCTAGTATATTATTATAAAAAGGAGTTTCTCAGTATTTCAGACTTCACATTGAGGGATAGAATTTTGGCACCTTTTTTTGTATAAACAAATGTTTTATTGAAATGAATTCTATTGAATTCTAAACAAAAGAATTGATTTCTATCAAGAATGATCCTTATCTCCATCTCAACAAAAAATAAAATTTTTACCTTAAAAACAAACTTCTTGGGCCAGCCTGGTGGTGTAGTGGTTAAGTTCGCCTGCTCTGCTTCAGCAGCCTGGGGTTCACAGGTTCAGATGCCAGGAGCAGACCTAGCACTGCTCATCAAGCCATGCTAGCAGCATCCCACATATAATAGAGGAAGACTGGGACACGTGTTAGCTCAGTAACAATCTTCCTCAAGGAAAAAGAGGAAGATTGGCAATAGATGTTAGCTCGGAGCCAATCTTCCTCAGAGGGAAAAAAACCCACAAATTTCCTACTAAGAAGAAAATCTGTTCATCTCTGATTAATCTCAGAGATGTTTATGTGTAAAAATCATCATCTTGAAAATAAATAGAAATTATTTATCTATTATTAAGGTGAACATACGTCCTGTTTGGCCTGGAATAGGCTTGGTTTCTTCCTGTTGTCTCTGCATAATTATTAATAGGGCCTTCTTTTCATTTTCATAAAAGTGCCATTTTGGAAGATAAATTAACTGGTCATGCTGTTTGTTTCCAACATAAAATGAGGTATTCAGATTAAGTGTATGTCTCCAGTTAACTGAATCTTTTTGTTTCAATGTTCAGGTCATTTGTTTTAAATATATTTAGTTGAAATATAGCAAAAGAACTCCCACAATGAATAACTTCCTTTCTTCTCAAAAAGTACACTGAAAATAAATTAATCATGTCTTTTTTATTTTTCTTTTTGAGAAAGATTAGCCCTGAGCTAACTGCTGCCAATCTTCCTCTTTTTGCTGGAAGACTGGCCCTGAGCTAACATCTGTGCCCATCTTCCCCTACTTTATATGTGGGACGCCAGCCACAGCATGGCTTGACAAGCAGTGCATAGGTCCATGCCCAGGACCCAAACCGGTGCACCCTGGGCAGCTGAAGCGGAACGTGTGAACTTAACTGCTGCACCACAGGGCCAGCCCCAATCATGTCTTATTTTAATGAGTCTTTGGATAGTATTGTGGTGTTTATGCCTTTCTTTCTGTTATATAAACTTGACTTTTAGTTCTGTGATGGTTGATATTGCTAACATTTTATTTTTAGCAGTTAACCTTTTTTCCTATCAATAGAGTATCTACTTTTAGCAGCTGTTTTCTAGTACACTCATTTTAACCAGCTGTGGCTTCAATATGTTCTGTCTTGAAGTTTAGGGTCTCAGAGAGAGAAGACCTATGGGGCAATTCTGAATTGGCAAGTTTTTACCCATGTATCTTTAAGCACTTTCCTAAATATTCTGAGTCTCAGCATCTTCATTTAAAAAATTAAGTTATTGGGGCCGGCTGGTGGTGTAGTGGTTAAGTTCGTGTGCTTGCTTCCGTGGCTGGCATTTGTGGGTTCAGATCCAGGGCTTGGCCCAAGACACCCCTTGTCAAGCCACATTGTGGCAGCATCCACATACAAAATAGAGGAAGATTGGCACAGATGTTACCTCAGGGCCAATATTCCTCACCAAAAAAAAAGAAAAAAAATTAAGTATTGTTTTTAATGCAGATGATCTCTAGTATCTTGTTAGCAATAAATATTCATTAGATTGCCAGATTTCTTAGAGGAAAGTTTAGAAGAAATAGTCAACATATTCAGACTTTGACCTCTTTAATGAAACATATCACAATATTAGCTGAGTTGTTTACCTCTTAGAACCATTTTACTGATTTATATATTCTAACTAGAGCGATTGATGATGCAAAAAATATTATTTATTCATTCATCAAATTGTTACAACTGTCAGTATTAGGTGCAATGGATATAAAATTAAGAATGCATGGCTTCTATCGTTCTAAACTTTCATAGTTGAATGGGGAAGAAAAGGATAAAATATTGTAAAATAATGCCACTTATTTTTGTTAAAGGCCTACTTAGTGCTTAACACATGTCCATACAAGTATACATCTGTGCATGCATACAAACCACGTACATGTACAAACATACTCCAACCCTATGCTGTAGTCTGACATAAAGTTTGGACAATAGAATTCTCCATCTATATACTGTCCTTTCTGATTAACTAAGGTCCACTAAGAGCTACTGTGGATATTTGAGAACTTTTACTACCTCTGAGCTGAAAGTATAGAAAGAAATACAGAACTGAAAGAAATATTCTAAATTATAATATCTTTATGGCATGCTATAAATAATGTGTCCCACCTAGAAAAGTATTCCATGTAGGGGCTACTGGTCTTGACCTTGCCAATCACAGATGTCTGTATCTCCAGGAAACAAGTTCACTAAAACCCAATAGAATGTGTGCCTGACTCAGTGCATTGAGGACCCAGATTAGTAATATGCCCAGATATAAGAGTTTTTGCCCTTTGGTGACTTGCAAATGTTACCTTATCATACTTGTGCATATTTTCAATAAACTACTCTTGTTAGTTATCAATCCATAGACTTCTCTTCTGGATACCTAGCTGAAATGAACAACCCAAGATAGTATTAAATGATGTAATAAAAATATGTTCAGATATTATGAGACTTTAGTAGCAAGAGCAATTAAATTTTTTCTGATTGAATCACAGAAGATATTATAGAGAAGCTTATATTAGAGCCTTGTGAATGCAATTCTCTAGGTAGAGAAGGAGGGACAAACATTTTAACAGGGATATTCCTAGAGCTTGGCATAGCTCAGGCCACTTGAAGATGAGGTGTCCTGAAATCACACAGATGCACGTGCACATGCTTTCATCCATTCTTATTTAATAAGACATATATTTAAAAATTTTTCCTTCTAACACCCAGTGAGAATTGTAATTTATTTGAAGCACCATCTGATTTAAATTCTTTACACACAAATTGGTATTTTCAACATTTTAGATTCAATTTTTATTTGTTGCTCTTGGCACTGTTTCACATTAAATAGAAGTTTTTGAGAAACCAAATATTTGAAAATAAGTTCCTTATTCTCCATCTTATTTAATGTTATTTGTATGTATTTCAACATAACAAGATCCCGTGTTTTTTTTAGCGAGGAAGATTAGCCCTGAGCTAACATCTGTTGCCAATCTTCCTCCTGTTTTTGCTTGAGGAAGATGTTCCCTGAGCTAAAACCCATGCCTAGTTTGTACATGGGACGCCACCGTTGCATGGCTTGATGAGTGATGGGTACGTCTGTGCCCGGGATCCAAACCTGTGAACCCCAGGCCACCAAAGTGGAATGCACGAACTTAATCGCTATGCCATTGGGCCTGCTCTCTAAGATCCCATTTTTATGGCCCTGAATGTTTGCCTTTTGTTTCTAACATGATTATTGAAATTGAGAGCAATGGATAATAATGTTTATTGTGAGAAATAGTATTTTATTTTATTAACGTAAAGCAACATTGATAAATCCTTTAATTTTCTTGCCAATACCTGATACATCACCATTTGCTTCATTTTCTCTGAAGATTATAGACTGTAATATTAGTCAAATCAAGATAAATAACTGTGTTTTCCACATTAAAGTATATTCATTTAAAGGGAAAAAGGGTCTTTTTGTGTACACGCTCTTCCCATTTTCTAATACAATAAAAGTAAATTGCAGTTGTCTTCTCTGATTTCTGTTTATTTGTTTCCCTTTGGAATGCTTATTTTCATTTTTACTTTCCCTAGCAGGGACTGAGTCTAGAAATCCCCATATTTTGACTAGTTCATGAAAATACAGATAAATCTTTGACTAGTTCATGAAAATACAGATAAATCTAGCTCTTATGTTATTAAATTTCCATAGCACTCATAAGCAATTTAGAAACAAATACAGCCAGTTATGAAAACTTCAATATAGATAATTTTATTTCATTTGCACTGAACAGATGTATACTAACAAGAGCAAACTAGACAGAAACCAACTGATCTCTCCTGAAACTCTTTAGAAACATCAGCATCTGCTTCATTAAGTGGTAATTTAAATTATATATTTTGTACTAGTTTATATTACATGTAATATAATCTCTTACATGTCATAATCTTTGGCCTCACACAAATCTTTCTCCCATTGTCTTTAATTGTCCTAAAAATTCTTATTAATGTATCTTCAATAGACCTGAAAAATGATCAATATGCTTTGTTTTTATTCTCCACATCCGGGATCTACCGATGAAGTCACTCCATTTACTTATCGTGTCTCTTACAGGTACTTTAACATAAGGCGCTTCAAGTGTCTCACTGCATGTGTGTATGTGTGTCTTTAATGACAACAATATCTTAGACCAGCTGTCTTATAGAAATGCCACAATCTGACTCTGGGTGAGCCTTTGCTTGTAAACTACAGTCAGGCTAAAAATTTTTCCCCCAACAACGCTACTACAGTGATATAATTTACTTTCCAAAGCATCGCATTAGGAGGCACACTATGTCATTTTATCTTATTATTGGTGATGCTAAATTTGATTGTTTGATTGAAGTGGTATTGCTCAGAGCTCTCTATTGTAAAGGTGTCTTTTTATTCCCTTTGTTATGTGTAAGTAATTGAAGGGGTGATAATTTTGAGCATTTATAATGATGATTTTCTAATTATATTGTTCTTTCTACATTTAGTAGCTAGCATTCTTCTGTAAAGAGTTATCTTTTTTCCCAATTTTCAAGTGTCGCTGTGAGTTCATGGATTCTTTATTTAATACATTGCAATCTGCATGCCACTCTTTTTTTAGTGCTCTAATTCTCTTAAAATTGGGAGCAGTTCAAGTATTTCCCTGTGTCATTTAGATGCTCTCCTCAGTCTTCTAACATTTCCTTGCTTTCTGACAGAACAAGGTACTTCAGGTTTACCTTATATTTTTCCTGCCTCTGGCATTGAATTTGCCATTTATTCAAAGGGTCCTAATTTCTTTCAGTCAAGAATTATAGACAACAAGTATTACAGAGGCGGTATGTGGTACAAGAGTATCAAGTCTTCAAGTCTTTTCAGAAGACAAAGGTAAGAAATATTTTTTTCTTCATATTTTTAAAATATGAAGAATTCATACCATTACTTCCAATTTAAATATAAAAATATAAAATATAAAAACCACAGCATTCTTCTTGTCTTCCCCACTTCCATTACTGTGACTTCTTTTTCTTAGAATAAGAACCTTGGTTCCCCCAAACATCAATGTATTTACTCATCTGTTCTATCCCACAATACACACAAAATAATTTCAAAATTACTACAGCAAAACCATGACCAAAGTCAAGGTTATTGACATGCAAGATATTTTGTGCTTCTTTTTTTCTTAGGACAGATTCACACTCACTGTCCTTGCCGACCTCTTGGTTTAAATTTTACTTGAATTATTTTTTTTCTGTGTAGTTACATTATCAACTGGGTATAAAAGTAGAATCACTTTTTTCTCAATTTTATAGTTTATTTATCATGATTTTTATTTAATTTGAGATGGAACTGTCAGGACTTTTTCTTTGGGAAGGCATGGGGTAGGCAGGTGAAATAAAATGCTCCTTTAATATGGGAAGATTGAGAAAGAGGTAGAGACAATAGACATATTTTCATACAGAAAAGCAGTAAACATTAGGCAGCAGGTCCTTACATTCTCTTTAAGTAGCTATTTCCAAGAATGAGTAGTTATATGAAATAGGAAAAAAGAAAAAAGTGATAAAACAATTCCTAATTCCAAGTTTTATAGCACATGGATTCTAATATATTCGGATACTTAACTGATGTTCACATTGTAATTAAATTTTCTGTTTGCCTAGTTATATGTTTAGTAGGCTTATATCTTTTGTGATAAATTATGAAACACACAACACAGCTGGCCAATTTTTTTTTTTTTTTTACAAAAAAACTCGTTAGAAATCACCAACTTATCTTTAAATTCTTTGAACATGTGGTGCAAAATCTGAATTCATGCAGTTATGTGTTATCTGCAGACAGCCTGTCTCATTGGTCTTGCTGCATGATAGATATATTTTAGAAATGGGTTGTAGAGAATAATAATTTTTCCCTATTGCTATTTAAATACTTTATGATGAAAAGATATCTTTTTTGTTTAGAATAAGTGGTTTGTAGAATATTCTCTAAAAAGCTTTTTAAAATCATTTTTATAAGCGATGTACTTTTAAAAATTTATAGTTTTTCCATTTTTTATATTTTCTCATCTTTTTTTTAGAATGTCCACATTACGAACTATTTAAGTTTTCTAACTTGTTTTTGTGTTAATTAAAAGTATAATTAGATATACTTTTATCAGCAGAATGCTGTTAAATAAGTAAAATATTTTCTTAGCCCTTCTAAAATACAGTTAGCCACTCTATTTTAATATGTATCCCATTTTTGTAGCCCACTGTTAAAACACTATAGATCAGATATTTTTCTGATTGAAAATACTTTTAATTAGTTCATCATTTGGTTAGTTTTTCTCTGTCAGGATCCTTTAACAAAAATGTTTATTTAAAGATGACTGAGACTTTTATTATAGTCAAAGAATTAATCAATCAATTTTTCTGTCTGTTCCTTACTCATAGATTACAAAGCATTTATTATCTTATGGCTGTGCATACCAGTCATAATTTAGTAATATAAAACTGATTTATAAATCCAATATCCTTATTAAATTATTAGAAATTAACATCTCCATTTTATTAATAAAAAATACGAGTGAGATGTATGAATTTCTATCCATAATTTTGACTCCTAAAACAGATCTCAAGTCTTCTCTTCTCACTCAGTGATCTCAAAGTTTGATGGTTTGTTCACTGGTTTTGCTTTATGGGTCAGTATTGCAATATTTTCCACCCTATGTCCAACGTTTGTCAAAAATAGGACTGCATGCATATGGATTCCACAGGCTTTCTTTATATCTTACTTTTACAACAATATTGCACAAAAATAAATGACGTTATTGATTATCTACCACAATAGTCTTCTAAATAAAATATTCTCGTTACATTAACAATTTCCCCTCAAAGAATTTTTTTCACATTACAGTCAGAAAGATCTTTTTAAAATTTCAGATCCTATCATGTCATTCTTTTGCTAGAAACCTTTTAGTGTCTTCCCACTGTTTTAAGAAAAAGACAAAATACTTAAGGGTCTTAATATGGTCAGCCAAGGTGGCAGACTCTTCTACATTCTGGACTGTGTCTATCTCTCCAGTCCCATCTCAATTCACTCTGTGCTTCTCTCTCTGTTCCAATAATAATGATAGTTGAGATTCTTAAACGTCAGTGCTTATTCTAGCACCTTGAGCTTTCGAAGTGTTCTTCCTAATACCCAAAACCCACTGTGTTCATCATCCCCAGATGTCTCTTGACCTAATTATTTTCTACTGAGCCTTCATATTTAAGAGAGCAAAATTTCTGTTCTTAGGGAAGCTTTCCATAATGCTGCAATTTAAATTGGGTTGCCTAATAACATATTTGCAATATCATTTACCATTTTTATTTATATTTTTTGTTATGATTACAGGCATACCTTGGGAGATATTGCAGGTTTGGTTCCAGACCACTGCAATAAAGTGAATATTGCAATGAAGTGAGTCACACAAATATTTTGGTTTCCCAGTGCATACAAAAGTTTTATTTGCACTATACTATACTTTATTATGTGTGCAATAACATTATGTCTAGAAAAACAATGTATATACCTTAATTAAAAATAGTGCTAAAAAATGGTAACCATCATCTGAGCTTTCAGCGAATCTTAAGTTTTTTGCTGGTGGAGGGTCTTGCCTTATTGTTGATGGCTGCTGACTGATCAAGGTGGTGGTTGCTGAAGGTTGGAGTGGCTTGTGGTGATTTCTTGAAATAAGACAACAGTGAAGTTTGCTGCATCAATTGACTCATCTTTTTATGAACAATTTTTCTGTAGCATGCGATGTTGTTTGATAGCACTTTATTTGCCCTCAGTTGAACTTCTTTTAAAAAAACTGGAGTCAGTCCTCTCCAACCCTGCTGCTGCTTTATCAACTAAGTTTATATAACATTCTAAATCCTTTGTTGTCATTTCAACAGTCTTCACAGCATCTTCACCAGGAGTAGATTCCATATTAAGAAACCACTTTCTTTGCTCATCCATAGGAGCAACTCCTCATCCATTAAAGTTTTATGATAAGATTGCAGAAATTCACTCACATCTTCAGGCTCCACTTCTAATTCTAGTTCTCTTGCTATTTCTACCACACCTGCAGTTATTTCCTCCACTGAAGTCTTGAACACCACAAAGTCATCCATAAGGGCTGGAATCCACTTCTTCTAAAGTCCTGTTAATGTTGATATTTTGATCTCTTTCCATGAATCACAGATGTTCCTCTTAATGGCATCTAGAAGGGTATATCCTTTCCAGAAGGTTTTAAATTTACTTTGTCCAGATCTGTTACATGAATCACAACCTAAAGCAGCTAAAGGCTTACACAATGTTATTTCTTAAATAATGAGACCTGAAAGTCAAAATTACTCCTTGATCCATAGGCTACAGAATGGATGTTATGCTAGCAGGCAAGAAAACAACATTAATCTTGTGTACGTCTCCCTCAGAGCTCTTGGGTGACCAGGTGCACTGTAAATGAGTAGTAATATTTCGAAAGGAATCTTTTTTTTCTGAGCAATAGGTTTCCACAGTGGGCTTAAAATATTCAGTAACCCATGTTGTAAACAGATGTACTGTCATCCAGGTTTTGTTGTTCCATTTACAGAATGCAGGCAGAGCAGACTTAGCATAATTCTGGGCCCTGTGATTTTTGAAACAGTAAATGAGCATTGGCTTCAACTGAAAGTCGCCATCTGCTTTAGCCCATAGTGTGAGAGTCATCCTGTCCTTTCAAGCTTTGTAGCCAGGCATTGACTTCTCCTCTCTAGCTATGAAAGTTCTAGATGGCATCTTCTTCCAATACAAGGCTGTTTTGTCTACATTGAAAATCTGTTGTTTAGTGTAGTCGCCTTCATTAATGATCTTAGCTAGGTCTTCTGGAGAACTTGCTGCAGCTCCTACATCAGTACTTGCTGCTTCACCTTGCACTTTTATGTTATGGAGACAGCTTCTTTCCTTAAACCTCATGAACCAAATTCTGCTAGCTTCAAACTTTTCTTCTGCAGCTTCTTCACCTCTCTCAGCCTTTATAGACTTGAAGACAGTTAGAGCCTTTCTCTGGATTGGGTTTTGGCTTAAGGGGATGTTGTGACTGGCTTGATCTTCTATCCAGACCACTAAAACTTTCTCCATATCAGCAATAAGACTGTTTCACTTTCTTGTCATTCGTGTATTCACTGGAGTAGCACTTCTAATTTCCTTCAAGAAGTTTTCCTTTGAATTCACAACTTGGCTAATTGTTTGGCACAAGAGGCCTAGCTTTCAGCATATCTTGGCTTTCACTATGCCTTCCTCACTGAGCATAATCATTGCTAGTTTTTGATTTAAAGTGAGAGACCTGTGACTCTTCTTTTCACTTGAACACTTAGAGGCCATTGTAGGGTTATTAATTGGCCTAATTTCAATATTGTTGTGTCTCAGGGAATAGAGAGGCCTGAGGAGAGGGAGAGAGATGAAGGAATGGCCGTTCAGAATGGAGCAGTCAGAAACACCCAACATTTATCTATAAAGTTCACCGTCTTAAATGGGAACCGTTCGTGACACCCCAAAACAATTACAATAGTAGCATCAAAGATCACTGATCACAGATCACCACCACAAACATAATAATAATGAAAATGTTTGAAACATTCTGAGAATTATTAAAATGTGACGCAGAGTGAGCAAATGCTGTTGGAAAATGGCACCGATGGACTTGCTAGATGCAACATTGCCACAAACATTCAATTTGTAAAAAATGCGGTATCTGAGAAGCATAATAAAGCAAACAAGGTTTGTTTGTATTTGATTAACATCTATCATCCTCCTAAACTCCAAGCTTCATGAGAAGAATTTTGCTTATCAATTTCCCTCATACAACTAGCATAGCATTTGCTACCTTTTAAATCTTTAGCCAACAGTTGTTGAATAAGTGAATAGATTGAAATTGCCATGTAATCTAAGTGTTTATCTTTTCCAATTTTTTCAATATAGCAAGATAGGCAATATAAGTAAGAAAAAGTATCTATTTTTATATTAACATTTGTCTAAAACTTTATAATAAAATTCATAATGCTTCATAATATAACTTTTGTATCAATTTTGTTTGGAGATTCTTAGAAAATTAATATCAAGATATCATAAATATGTGAAAATCACTGTTAGAGTTTTTAAGTAATGTAATATAAAGCCAAAATGTATAGCATGTGCTACAATGCCCATAGTAAGCAATCAATAAATAAATTTAAGGTCCTGATTTTTGAAAGAATATAGTTTTGAGCGAAAAAAATATATTATCATATTAAAGTTCATTTTCATTAGGTGGTTTACTCTACAACCCTGTTTTCTGGTGGTTTGGGGCATGCTTTTTCTTTCCGCGCTGCACTCCTTAGTAAATTGGTCCTTTGTCTGGAAAAAATGCTTCCTCAGCTGCAACACCACAGCCCTGAATCCTGCAGTGCTTCTGGTCTATCTGCTCATTGATAAATGAGAACCACAGAGGTTACAGGGATACACAGCTTCTCAGAGGCAAGCAAAGTTGAATGTCTTTCTACCGCCTCAGCTATTCAGGCAAAAGACTGAAAACAAGGTGACCCCCGAAGGTACACGCTGTGTACAAACAAAGTGAAGCATCAAAGGCAAACTGTGTCCAGAACTAGGAGCTAAGAAATAATGAATGTTCTACCAGTAGTCCCATTTATAAATGCTAGAAAACGTGCTATTCATTTTTCTATTTTTGTCCTATCTAAAACAAGCTACATATATTATTGCAATTTATGAATATGACCCTCATGTTACTGTCCTTGTTATGAATGAATGTTTGAGTCCCCCTCAAAATTTATATGTTGAAACTCTACTCCCCAGTGTGATGGTATTAGGAGTTGGGGCCTTTGGGAAATGATTAGGATTAGATGGGGTCATGAGGGTGGAGCCCTCATGAATGGGATTGTGAGACCTTATATCCTTATATTATATAAGATCCCTTAAGAGAGTCATGAGAGAGCTTGCTTCCACTTCTGCTCTCTGCCCTGTGGGGATACAAGGAGAAATTGGCAGTCTAAAAGCCAGAAGAGAGCCCTCATCAGAACTTAACCATGCTGGCAGTCTGATCTCTGACTTACAGCCTTCAGAAACATGAGAAGTCCAAGATATTCTATTGTAGCAGCTTGAACTAAGATGCCACTGCTCCAATGGCTGAGAGAGAGCACTTAAGGTAGTGTTTCCTGCTTACTTATCCACAACTCCAGCCGAGGGCTGAGATCCAGGCCTCCTTGGAGAAGTCATAGCCATGACTCATTGAATGGCAGAGAAGTTGTGATGGTATTATGCTGGAGGAACTTTCTGGAAACCCTCCCTCTGGAACTTGCTGAAAATCTATTTCCTGGGGTGCCTGGAGAAGCCACACACAGGGAGGTACTGCTCCTCAGAACATGCAGTGAACCAAACCAAAGGGATGCCAGGGGCAGCTGCTTGTTGCTGAGTTCTTCTGGCTGACTTGAACTGCACAGCCAGGAGCCAGAAAACCTGCAGGGTGGGAGGAGTTATCAGAACCCGAAGAGAAAGCCCCTTCCTCCTCCAGCATCTCTCCTCACAAAGCTTAATATTAGTTCATCTGGCAAAGGAGAAATTGCACAACTGAGAGGCAATAAATTGATCATGATCACAGTTATTTATCTTATCAATGAGTATGTCTCTTTCACTTCCTCACCTCTTCTAACTAGATTTGTAACACCGATTCTCCTGCTAGCTTTGTTTTCCTTTCTTAATAGAATATGAAAGTATCAGCTATAAGCTCTTGCACTATTTTTATCCCTGTTCAGTTTCTCCCATTATGGTTCCCTGAAAAATGTAAAGCTTTACCTTTATTACAGAATTTTTCAATTTTGAGTAAAGTTTACTGTAATTACTATTGACAAAAGCAAGGCTGATGTAGGTCTCAAGGCTTTCTAAATCCTTCATTTTAATAATAACCAATACTACATATTTTATAGCACAATATAGATTTAAAACATGCACTAAGACTGTTAAGAATGGAGAGTTGTAAATAAATCAGATTTATATGTAAAAGGATTATCCTGGCTTCTCTTTGGATAATAGCCTTTGGATGATAGCTATTGAAGCAAGAGGACAACTACAATAGGGTGAGACATGATTGTGGGAATGGGGGAAGTGCTGAGAAAGAATCAAATTTAGGATATAATTTGAACACAGGCACAACAGAATTTTCAAATGTATTGCATATAGAGTGTGAAAGGAAATAGGATTCAAGAATGATTTCAAAGATTTTAGCTTGATCAATTCCTTTGTCTAAAAATACTTGAGATAAATGATTTATAAAGATTACACACACACATCACCTATTCAAAATATGTACTAAAAGCAACATATCACTTGTCTTTTTTTGCCTAAGTCCTGTCTTTCTTGAAACCTGATAATTCTTCTATGCAGATAACAGTTGCTCTTAGATTTTCAATAGATATGAATCATGAGTATTAAAACATCTGTATTCGGGGCCGGCCCGGTGGTGCAGCAGTTAAGTGTGCACGTTCTGCTTCGGCGGCCTGGGGTTCGCCAGTTCGGATCCCGGGTGCGGACATGGCACTGCTTGGCAAAGCCATGCTGTGGGAGGCGTCCCACATATAAAGTAGAGGAAGATGGGCACGGATGTTAACTCAGGGCCAATTTTCCTCAGAAAAGAGGAGGATTGGCAGCAGTTAGGTCAGGGTCAATCTTCCTCAAAAAACAAACAAACAAAATCTATATTCTTCATATACTACAATTCTTTCCTGTGAAGAAATTAATCAAATTTAGTGAAAATTACTATAAAATAAATGCTCTATTTATAACCAACTCTTTCATCCTTTACTTCCTAAGTAAAAAGGAAGGCAAGAAGGAATAAAATGATTCTAGCTGGGGGATCAAAAGCAGACTGCCAGGAGCAGAGAATACAGGGAACATTCCCGGCTAGAGGAGATATAGCAGAGGATGTTGTGACATGTCTCATGAACATCACTGTTAGGGTCTGAGGGGAGATTCATAAAATGCTAGCAGCTTCTGATGAATCACTGGATAAAAATACTTCCAATCTTATTTTGGTTGAAGCTTAATTTAGTTAAATATTTACTGATAAACCATTTGTTATGTGCTAAGATTACAAATATAAATATATCATCTTTCCGGACCTCATGAACCTATAATCTAATAGATGGCAAAAGATGGTAGAGGGAGCAGGTTTATCAATAGATAATTTTAATATAATTTCCCAAGTGATGAGCTAAGTACATTTAGCATGCCATATTGGCTAATTCTTTTTTCTTTATATTTTCTTTATTTTTTTGTAAACCTTCAGTGTAGCATTATTCATCACTGAAAACATTACAAATGGGCCTCGAGATTGCCATGAATAATTGAAGAGCATTTATGGCTATGCTTGAGCGGTCACTGTCTCTCTTCTGAAGAAGGAATAATGGTAGTCACATTTTATCACGAAGGGACGCTAATCTTGGATTAACAAGGATTCATCAGGTATTGGTGATTAGGAGAGTAAATGAGAGTAAAAGATCAGAATACATGGCTGCCCAGTGGCGCAGTGGTTAAGTGCGCTTGTTCGGCTTCTCGGTGGCCCAGGGTTCACAGGTTTGGATTCTGGGTGCAGACACGGCACCGCTTGGCAAGTCATGCTGTGGTAGGCATCCCACATATAAAGTAGAGGAAGATGGGCATGGATGTTAGCTCAGGGCCAGTCTTCCTCAACAAAAAGAGGAGGATTGGCAGCAGTTAGCGCAGGGCTAATCTTCCTCAAAGGAAAACAAACAAACAAAAGGATGAGAATACAGGAATGTGACAGGACAAAGCCTTTAATCTCTTCTATCTCAATAATCCCTTGAAGATAGAAGGGGATCCTTGAAGCGAGATCGTGTACATATATCAGTGGAAATTATTGAGGTGGTTATTTGGATTATAATAAACAACGATAATTAATAAAAGTTATTTTACACTTACTATAAGCAAACTATATGCATTATTTTAATTATTTCTCACAATAAACCATTTTATTTCTCTCCATTAATATTTGTAACTCAAAGTCACCTTCTAGCAGTGCTGGGCTTGGCTTAAAACACATACGAACAACATCACCGGATGTGAAACTGAGTATTTTCACCTACGGTAGTACAGTATCATGTTTCTCTTAAATATAATATTCACAATTATAGTTAATTAAGTTTTGATTATTTTTTAAATGTCTATTTTTTCTGCTTGATTCTAAGCTCCATAATGGCAAAAGCCGTATTTGTCTTTGTTACTCTTGAATCCTCTATATCCACACAGCAAACGCTTAATAAATATCTGGGAATTAATGGCTGAAAGAATTAGCTAGTTAAATAATAATACTATGAGATATTTATCATTATGCGCATTTTAGAAATGAGGAAAGAAAGGCACAAGTTTTTGTTCAAGTTTACATTTACTAAGTGATAACACTAGCATCCCAAACTAGGACTCGAAAATCCAGACTCCAATATCTTTCATTTTACATGTGATGCTTTACCATCCTTCAACTCATACAGATGGTGGGTGAGATATTGTCAAAGGTGACTATATTTCAGTTAAAAATAATAATAGCAGCAATAATCTATAGAGTGTCATTATGTACCAGTTACGAAGCAAGTTGCCTTGCATGAATTATCAATGATACTTGAGAAGGATTTCAAGGTTCATTTTGACTATTGTGTTGAATAAAAGGCAAAATGGATCACATGGAACCTTTGTTCATTCAGTTAGTGAAGTCAGCATAGGCACGCATAAAACACAGTCATTGTGACTAACAAACGGTAGTGTTTATGAAAAAAGCATTCTCCCAAGGCAAATAACTTTTCCTTTTCAGTATCTTAAAAGAGCTCGTCTAAACAGCTGGTCTTCAAAGCATTTGAATAGTCAGCAGTTGACAGAACAGAGTAAAGAAACAGGTTAAATCAGAAGCTTAGTTAGCATGTAACTCTAACCAAGCCCCCAGGAGCGAGCGCTCAGAGATAAAAGCCAGCCTTGAGAGTAGATGAAGAGCAGGACACAAACAGAAGGAGGTGAAACACCAAGCCCAATACAGTCATACACTGCATAACAACGTTTAGGTCAATGACAGACCACGTATATTATGGTGGTCCCATAAGATTATCATAGAGCTGAAAAATTCCTAACGCCTAGGGACATCATAGCTTTTGTAATGTCATAGTGCAACACATTCCTCACCTGTTTGTACATAATACTTGGTAATGATAACAAACAACTATGCTACTGGTTTATGTACTTACTATACTATAATTTTTATCATTATTTTAGAGTAAAAAAGTTACAATAAGCTAAGGTTGATTTATTATTGAAGAAAGAAAAATATTTTTTATAAATTTGGTGTAGCCTAAGTATACTGTTTATAAAATCTACAGTAGTCTATAGTAATATCTTAAGTCTTCCCATTCACTCACCACTCACTCCTGACTCAGAGCAACTTCCAGTCCTGCAAGATCCATTCATGGTAAGTGCCCCCCACAAGGGTACCATTTTTTATCTTTTGTATCACATTTTTACTGTACTTTTCTACGTTTAGAAACACAAATACTTACCATTGTGTTACAATTGTCTACGATATTCAGCACAGTAAAGTGCCATGCAGGTTTGTAGCCCAGGAGCAGTAGGCTGCACCATAGAGCCTGGGTGTGTAGTAGGCTAGACCATCTGATTTTGTGTAAGTGCGCTCTATGTTTGCACAAAAAATAGTCTAATGACATATTTCCCCATTGTTACGCAAAGCATGTCTGTATATAAGTATTGCAGAAATAAAGAACTTCAATAGAAATCAAAATAAATCACCTTTGTATATAATAGACAGCATGGAAGAATTAAAACGCAAACAAGAAAACGGAGACATTTGTCCCAAAACTTACAAACACATATTTGGTATAAGAAATAAAAAAGAAACATATAAATTAATAGATTTAATACAAATTTAATAGATTTTTTACAAAGGTACATTAACAGCCTATTTACAGTCTGCAAATACAACTACATTGTGAAAATAGGAAAGAATCTTCAACACTAATGGTAATCAAAAACATCAATAAAAAGTAAAAGAAAATGAATGTCATTTTAAACACACTGAATGATAAAATATTTAAATAACCAATATTAATCGATGTTACAGTCTTTGTGGTGAGTAGAGGTCCTCCTATCCCCAGCTTTGGAATATAAATGATTACACTCATTCAGAAAGGATGTGCCTATAAGGTATCAAGATTGCTAATGAGATTATGCCAAGTAATTCCACGAGTGGGAATTTAGCCTATAGAAGTAATTAGAGAAATGGATGATAATTTATATTCAGTGATTTAATTTGAGATCCAATCAAACTGTCAGATTTTTGTCTGTTTCAAGCTTCCAGAAAAAGAAACAGTAGGAAAATAATGAAGAGCCATAATCACAGAAATTTCAGTGCCAGCACTGAAAGTTAGTATATTAATATCAAAGCTTTCCATAATCTAAATGAAAAGGATTTCATCCTAGAAGAATCTATTAAGCTAAATATCAATCAAGTGTGACGGTAAAATAAAGTAGTTTAAACATATTCAAATTTTAAAAATACTTGCTCTTACACACACTTTTACAAGCACTATAGGAGAAAGTGGGAGTGAGTTCAAAAGATGTAGCATACACAGTGAATTCCCATGGTTATAGTTAAAGGAGTTCTTGAAATGCAGCAGTGCAATATGACTAAAGTAGCACACATTCCAGATTGGATTAACAGTATGAAAGCTGCAAAAGAGATGACTCCTAGTAAGAATGAAACAGAAAATTTGCCTGGTGTGTTTTACCATATGGAGACGTGTTTTAGAGTTCCACGTTTTGTAACTATAATTGTCTCTCGTCAATGTGCTCAACTTGTTTGCCCCATTGCACTGTTGTTTTGCTTACTGGGCTATCTACCAACATAACCTAAACCTTACATGTAGAATCCTATAGGCTGGAAAATCTATAAGTCCATAGTATTCAACGCCTATGTCACTCTCCTCTTATTTTCAACAGATGAACTTCCTTCCTATGTCACAAAGAAAAAGATGAATGAGGGCAAGAACATCCTTACTTTGTTGTTGTCAAAACAATGTATTTAGCTTCAGTGGTTTTTTTTTTTTAACTTCTCTTCTTTAGAAAAATGTAGCATTTTTCACAAAATTCAAAAATAATTCCCTTTATTTTACAGCTTTAACACATCCTATGGTGTTAGTAAGGAATCTAGCCTAGATGTTTTTCTGTTTTAATTCCACACATTCGCCTCAGTCACTTCTAAGTAGGAATCAGGCAATTTATAAATCCTTATATCAATAGCATTGATAATACTTTTAGTGTTAAAAAGTAAACTATAAAAATGAAAGTCACTTTAATAGCACAAATTATTTAGGTATATAAATCATAATTTATAGTTTTAGTATCAAAATGAGGAAAACTAATCTAGCTTCCTAAATGCCAAAGCTATTTGTTAAATCTGTTTCTGGTAAAAGGGCTTAGTATATAACACATCTGATAACATCTCTGATAAACAATGTGTGCGTGTGTGTGCATGTGCGTATGTTCACACACACATGTTCCCTATTCAATACCATACATAACAATGAAACTCTAAAAATAATCTCATTTCCTATTATATTTAGATATTATAACATTTTTGTTTTCATTATTATTATTTTTTCCAAGTACTGGTCAAATTAAATTTAAAATATTATAATATGACTTCCATATTTAACTATTAATATACTCACTGAAAACGAATTAAAGGTTTTCTTTCTGAAACCCTTCATTTATAATAGATTTTATGAACATTTTAAAATTTACCAAACTAATATATTGGATTAGAAATTACGTCTTACTTTTTGTTCCAGTTTGAATTTTTTTGAGCATAGTAAGATGTCCATTATACTGTTTTTGAAAAGTGTGGTTGTAGTTTGATAGGTGCCTTCTAATTTCAATGTCTAAATTAACTACCTGTATATTACACGCATATTGTATGTGACTCATTAAACTTATATTTCTTTATTTTCTACCCAGGTGCCAGTGTGTAGCTTCAGAGTACAGCACAAGTAATAGCAATAGCATAGTCACTAGTACCATCCTGAGTTTTATAAAGCTGAAAATTGCTGATGTATATTAAATAACATAGTTCCACAGAAATTTGTGTTCGTGGAATTGACTTTTTTCTCCTTTTTGATTAGGTTGAATAAGCTATATACAAACACGGTTATCATTCTTCAGGATATGAATGACTGTTTTCTGAGTAGCCTTAAATAAAGTAGTTTAAAAGTTGGCATGATTTTGATAATGTAGTGGCAAAAAAATCTCTTTGTGTTGCCGGGTAAACATCTTTGGAACAAATGGACTTGTCATACTGTGATAAAAAGGAGTTTGCAAGAATAGTACTGAGGTAGCATTACTGTTTTCGCTTTGGGAGAAGTAATGAAACACTAAGATTCTATAAAAAAGATGCATTTTTTTTCTTTGTTGATGTCTCTACTGGAAATAACGTGCTTAGAACAACAATTGTTTCAGAGAGCTGGGAAAATCAGGGTCTGGCAGATGTCAGTAATGTAATTCTTTGATGTAAGACAGATTTTTATAGCTTCCATTTCTACTGAATGAATTTCCTCAAAGCGCATATGCTTCTAAAAACGTAAACAGTAAAATTATAGATTTCCTTCTCACTCAAACAGTTTTAAAACTGTATAAAGACAGTAAATTCCTTTTTTTTACCAAAAAATGCAACAGTTTTGGAAGGCACAGTTTAGATAATGTACATAAACCTTCTCTCTATCCTATTTAAAAGCTTTCTACTAAAGAACGAAAGAATAAGTTCTTTAATTTTATGAGTTAAAGAACTTTCTAACTTTCAACACTGAGAAGCAAGGACAAGAGTATATAAAACAATTCAGTAGCACTATACAAGAATGTTTTTAGGAAAGGTATTCACAGTTAAAGGTTGTACACACTTAATTTCTTGTAGAAAAATTTAAATTATACAATGCAATAGAGAGTATAGACAGCAACATTTAGAAGTCCTCTTTTACAAGTTCTCCCTCTTTCTCAGATTCGATTGTAATTTTTACTCTTTTGATATTTTTTTCTTTTTTGAGGAAGATTAGCCCTGAGCTAACTGCTGCCAATCCTCCTCTTTTTGCTGGGAAAGACTGGCCCTGGGCTAACATCCGTGCCCATCTTCCTCTATTTTATATGTGGGACGCCCACCACAGCATGGCTTTTGCCAAGCGGTGCCATGTCCGCACCCAGGATCCGAACCGGCAAACCCCAGGCCGGGAGAAGCAGAACGTCCGAACTTAACCGCTGCGCCACCGGGACGGCCCCTGATATGTATCATTAAAGAACTTTATAGCACACACACAGATATTTTTCCCATAAATATCATGCCCTTTCCATCTTTTACCACTTTGCTTTCTAACCCGTGAGGGTGACATGGAGGGACCACGTCAGTCAGTCACTAGCCTGCTGCTAGCTGATGATCAGAGGGCGGGAAGAGTCAGGTGAGTTGCATATTTCACTGCCTCTGCCCTGTCAGGTGGGCAAGGGCTGTCTTACTCTCTCCGAAAATCTCGAAAATTTCTGTCTGGTTGCCCTAGTTGCACAATGTTCTCTTTAAGGGTTCTAGTTAGAACAGCTCTTAATAGTCATCCTATTAACCCCTCCCTTATTCTTTCCCCAAATCTTCCTACACATGTAAAAATAGTTTTTTAATTACGTTATCCTCAGTTGTCCAGTTTTGCTGTGCCATCTGTTCCCCGCAGGGACCCTTACATATGTGTGTGTGTGTATATATATATATATATATATAAAATATGAATCATATATATAATATAAATATATATTCTGTCTTTGTCTCTATCTCTGTCTCTCTGGCTCTATTTTTCTAGTCATTGTAAGCAGAATTCCTGTTTTCTATATGTGGTTTTTCACGGGCAATAGTAGCAGAATAGCAGAAATCCTATCGCATTCTTCTTTAGGAAAGAAAAAAACAACAGAACAGTTTGACTGTTGCACTGGCAGTAGGGGCTCTTTGGGCTATATTTTAAGAAAATTACAATCACATGCCTGCATCCAGAAATCGTTCCTCAGAGGGATTTATATAAAGCTTTGGACTCGTGGGAGATTACCCCCCAACCTTGCGCACCTTAACGATGGCCCCTCTGTCTAGGCGCCAGCTCCATCTGCTTTGCCTTAGAATCTGCCCTGCTTGAGTTAAAGGACTGCCAGAATTTCCACTCTACTGTTCTATTTATGTCCAGTCTTGCTGGGTGGTCCAAGTTATCTTCTCTGTTACCAGTACTGCCTTGGTTATGGAAGTGTTAGTATTTTTCTTAGTACTTTTGTTACAAAACAGCATAGCATTTGAGTTGTACAGATTGTTTCTCTTAAACTCCATAATTTTAATCAATGATATTTTGGAACTCAAGACTTTGCAGGAACATACATAGTATATGATAACCGAAGTACCACTGTATCTATATCTGCACACATCTACCTATAAATATGTCTGTCCATTTATCATCTCTCTCTCTTGCTCTCCATCTATCCATCTAGCTATCTGCCATCTATCTTTAATGATTTAATCATTTTCTGTCTTTCTTAGGAAAGCCTAACAGAATTGATAAAATATTTTCATTATATGTCCCACCACAATTTTATGGTTGTTTGAAAATAATATCAAGTTCTTAAATCCAACTATAACCTCACTTTTTAAAAATGGTGTGAAGTAGGAATTTAGATTTTATTATTCTCCAAATTAAAAGACAGTTTTCTCAAAACAATGAACAAATCATTATTTCCACTAATTTAAATGTCATCTTCATAGAAAATAGTATAGGATAGGATAGTATATTGGCACAGTATTGATTTGTGTATTCTGTAAACTATTATATAGGCCTTATATTTTCTTTTCTTATGCTGATACCTTTCTGGCTAAATACTAAGCTTTGCTAACCGTTAACGTAACTCTTTTAAAAAACAGCGTCTGTTCTTCAAATAGTCTCTTCCAAATGAACGTGAAGTTGCATAAAACATAATCTTGTTACTTGAAAGAGTTTCATTGAATTTACAGGCTAATTTGGACGGAATTTAAGGCTTTAAATGCACAGATGTAGGAGCCGGCCCGGTGGCCCAGCGGTTGAGTTCGCGTGCTCAGCTTCTGCAGCTCAGGGTTCGCAGGTTTGGATTCCAGTGAGGATCTACGTAGCACTCACCAGGCCATGCTGTGGCAGGCATCCCATATATAAAGTAGAGGAAGACGGTCATGGATGTTAGCTCAGGACCAATCTTCCTCAGCAAAAAGAGGAGGATTGGCAGCAGATGTCAGCTCAGGGCTAATCTTCCTCAAAAAAAAAAAAAAATGTTCAGATGTAAGCACAAACACATATATGCACATACACATGCGGGTCTAATAAAGCTTTATAGACCATAATTCAAGCAGGTCTTGTGCATTTTATTAACTTTATTCTTTTGAATGTTTTTATTTTAAATTATTATTGTGAAGGATGTGTTAATTAGAATTATTAGCTGGATATATAAGATAGGAATTATCACCATGACTTAACCCTATATTGGGCCATTTTCATCAGCTAAGACTTTAGAAAGCTGCAAGTAAAGGAAAACTAAGTTATAATGTCCTCCACAAGTGTTATGCAAAAAAATTAACAAATACACCAGCTGTGCCAGAGTACCGTTTATGGGAAAAACTCATGGAAATAGGATCAGCAACAGATATGCTTTCAAGTTCTTTATTCAAGCATCACATTCTGAGGAACACACTACAGTCTAGAAAAGCCAGACATATTTGGGAGAGAGATTGGGATCCTGGGGCCATGGGCTTTTAAGATGGATTATTATAATAGCACTGACAGCTCCTCTGATGTGATCATGGACCAAGATTCCTTATCATGGTAGCATAGTCCTGGCTGTGTTTTAGCATCAGTATTTGCTGTGAGCAGGTTGGACGTTCATCCACGCAGTGGATAAATCAGCCCTGGTAAAATAGTGTTCATGATAAGGGCCTCATGTTATGTGTCCATTCCTATAAAAATGGCTAACATTTGTATGAACTCATTGTGCAAGTACTAGAGTCTCCAAGGACAGAGGCTTGTTGAGTTTTCTACTTGGTTAGTCCACGTCTCCTCAGTAGTGGATGCTGTCGTATGGACAGTAGCATAAGATACGCACAGTTTAGGTTCCTTTCCATGTATCTCATCCGTTTCTATTTCTAAAATTCTTTATCTCCACAATTCTTATCTTGCTTCTTAAAGCCCTTCAGCCAACCACCCAAGGTATTCACCAGTGTGCGGGAACCCATGCATACTGCTCCTTCTGTATGCAATAAAACCAGATTCTGTTGTATAATGGATTTCTGCTGTGCCTGCTCCAAATAAAGATTTGTGGGGGTCACAAGACTCAGATTAAGAACACAGCTCTGGTCACATAATCACATCATAGTTCATGCTGTAAAGCTTGCTTTCCACTATGGTGCAGTGGCATTCCGGACACTGCTTTTTGAGTGGTGAAGATTTCTCTGCTGCAGAAGGTATGACTTTGTCTAAAACCTTACAGGTCTGAGCTTAGTCTCTCCTATTAGTATCCTTCACAGTATGTTCTTGTCCACTAAAGACATTGAATCTACGTGTAGGGCTATTTATATTGCAGCCTGAACCCTCTGAAGAGTCCTTAGATATAATGACTCACAGTAAATGGACAGCCTTCTGAATTGTATGGTAAACGCGTTAAAGCAGCATTCTCAGGTGTGATATGCAATGTTCAAAATTTGAATATGCCAATTAAATTCTGTGCCACCTTCCTGAAGATGGGAAGTGCAAAGTATAATAAATTGCTTTTAAGTTGGAAAGAATATCTCAGTATGACCCAGACTACTAGACCTCTAAACACTTCACCAATTTTCAGGCTTTAGAATCTTTTTAGGGTTCATGTTCTATCAAGAAAAAACATAACCTGGCCCATAAAACAAACCTCCACAATTAAATGAAATCGTACGCAGTATGATTTCTATGATCGTAATGGAATCAAACTTTGATTCATTTCATGGATCAAAGAAATAGAGGAATAAATATATAGAAACAAATGAAAATAAACATACAATGTATCAAAAATTTTTAGCGCTAAAGACTTACATTAGGAAAAAAGACTCACATCAATAATTTAAAGTTCCTAGCTCAAAATACTAGAAATAAAAGAGCAAACTAAACTCAAAGCAATTAAGGAAGGAAATAATAAAGAGCAGAAATAAAAGAAATTCAATCAGGAAAACAACAGAAAAAAATCAGTGAAACAAAAGGCTATTTCTTTAAAAAATTATTAAAATTGATAAACTTCTTGCTAGACTGGTAAAAAATTAAAAGACAAGACATAAACACCCAACATCAGGAATAAAAAGGAGGATATCCCTGCCAATACTTCAGCCATTAAAAGGATAATAAGGAGATACTATGAACAACTTTATGTTTGTAAAATCAACAATTCAGAAAAATGAGTGAATTCCTTGAAAAGCACAAACTACCTGTAATGGAGAGGATAATACCCCTCTCCCAATATATCTACCTTTTAATCCTTGAAGTGTGTAAATGTGTCACCTTGCATGGCAAAAGGAAACTTGAATATGTGATTAAGTTAGGGATCTTGAGATGGGAAGATTATCCTGGATTACCCTTGTGGGCACAATGAATCCCAGAGTTTTTATAAGAGGGAGGCAGGAATGTCAGATTCAGAAAATGTGATGCGACAACAGAAACAAGGGTCATAGTCAGAGAGAGAGAGAGATTTGAAGACACTATACTTATGGTATTGAAAAGAAGGGGCTGTGAGCCAAGGAATGCAGGTAGCCTCTAAAAGCTGGAAAATATAAGACAAAGGAATCTCCATTTAGGGTCATCAGAAGGAATGCAGCCCTGACAATACCTTGATTTTAGGACTTCCGACTTCCAGGACTGTGAAATAATAAATTTGTGTTTTACAGCCACCAATTATGATAGTTTGTTATAGTAGCAATAGGAAGCTAATAAACTATTAGAACTACACCAAGATAAAACAGACAAACTGAATATACTTATAACCATTAAAGAAATTGAATAAGTAACTAAAAAGCTCTCAAAAAAGAAATTTGTATGTCCAGGTGATTTTACTGAAAAATTCTACCAAACATTTAAAGAATATTGCGTACTATCTTTCAAAAAATAGATTCTCAACTTGTTTTATAAGGCTAGTATTGCCCTGATATCAAAAGCAAAGATAATGCTAAAAAAAAGAGAAAGAAAACAACAGATCAATAGTTCTCATGAACTTATATCTCAAAAATCCTGAAGAAAATATTAACAAATAAAATCCAAAAATACATAAAAAGTAATATACTATTACCAAGTGGGAGGTATGTGAGGCTGGTTAAACATTTGACAATTAATGTAATCCAACATATCAAGAGGCTAAAGAAGAAAAATCATATGATACCAAAAAATATTTGGGAGTATACAACATCCACTCATGATAAACTGTCAGAAAACTAGAAAATGAGAGAAACTTCTTCAACTTTATAAAGATCATCTAAGGAAGAAACATACAACTAACGTCATATTTAATAATGAAAGATTCAGTGTTTTCCTCCTAAAATTAGGAAGTAGGCAAAATGTACGCTCTTACCATTCCCATTCAACAGAGTACTGGAAGTTTTAGATACTACTTAGTTTTTAATATTATTTGTCCAGATTTTTATAATTATTCTTTAATGCATTAATTTTGACATATCAACCCTTCCCCAAAATGACCATTGTTATGCTAAGAAAAATGTAATTTTGCCATTTTCCAAGATAAATGCAAGGGGTTTGATTATACTAAAAGTTCATGTAGAAAGACACAGTTCTACCAGGAGTGACCTGCAGATTTCAGGTAGGTGAATCCATAACAACAACAAAAAAAGAGGCCACTAAAGCCTGCCAAAACTGATGCTTATAAAGATTCTTCTGAATTCCCTCAGCAAGTAGAGGCTCAGAAGAGGCAATATGATTATTGATCTACCAATTGTTGACTCTGAAAGCTGGACTACATAAAACTATTTTCTCTCAAAATTTGTTAAACAAGAATGTTTTCTCAATGGTATTTTGGGGATCCAAGTACAAACTTGACCAATTACCTTTGCTTAGATTGTTTTCTAGTCTAACTTACCTCCAACTGTAAGTCCTCAGGGCCAGTTTGGATTGTAGATGTAATAATCTTAGGTCTTTATCGATTCTCTGTGGAGCGGAAGTCTTCGAGAAAGAAAAAAATCCCAAATATTCAGGAATCAAAATATTTAAGACAAAACTAAAGCACAAGAAGTGTGACTTTGTAGAAATAGTCAGATGTAAGCAAAATCAAGTCAAACAATATTAGATTAGCAAGTTAATAGCAAAAATATTTACCAAACACCACTTTTACAAACATACAGTTCAACAGGAAGACCCAGGTGTAGTTATTTAACCTTGGTGAGCCTCCCCCGAAAATCAAATCACTTTAAGAGAAACTAAGTTTTAGGATCTGCTAGTTAGTGACAATGTCTAGCATAACAAAATAAAGGCAGCACTAAGAATTCAGTGAATGAAATCAGAGCTTAGATTTATGTTTGAGACCATCTCACTTGGCAGCAAATTGGAAGGACAAAGGGAATTTGAGTATAGGAGTCTGGAGAACATGTCTAGTTTCTGTTTATCTGAGGGTACAAAGAAATGATGTCAAACAAGGGTCTCCAAGAACATATACAGGGAAATCCAGAATTGTCAAGTCATAGGAACCTCTCTCAATATATAAAATCTTGAAGCTGGATTTCAGCTTACTTCAATAAAGGAGAGCCAGTCACAAGTAAACTCACTGAGCAAAGCAAACTTCTGACCCCATAAAAAGGTTAGGGAAAGAATTTGTTTTGGATTTTTTTGGCTACAAAGACAAGAGTGGTTGACATCAGTCTAAAATTGTGATTTATGTTATCTAGAGAAGTGTGTTTGGTGTTGGTTTAAAATAAGTGTATGCTGACCTTCAATGCTAGAATTGTGTTCACTGGAGTGTCTACCACTCTGGCTAATGTTCAAAGTGTGAGGCTGCACCCATTGGCTGGTATGCTCACTGAAGCAAGTTGTCACTGATTGATCACACTGGTTTATAATCCATTCTGGTGCTGACTTGTTACTTGTTAATATGACTATACTGTTGTCATTGATTGATTAAATAGTTTGAAATCCATTTCTAATATCATTGGTTATAATGAGTCGTCAATCTTTCCTGGGAGTGTGGGGACTACATTTTTATATCTTTAATCTCCATGGGTATTGACCCTGAGAACTTACTCTTGTCTGGAAACTAAGTTACAGATATATTTTCCATTGCCACATTTTATATCAGCCTCTGCTTGCCCACTCTTCATATTTTGGTTATAAAAGTTAAGTAACACACTTAGTAGCTTCCCATCTATGTCATCCCTAGAGACCATCCCTAGCTAACCACTGACACAAATCCCCATGCCAGGTGAGACACCAGGACGTTATATTCCCAGTACTTGGGAGTCAAGTTCAGAGCAGCATCCTCTACAATGAATCCTGACCCAGAGAGGACTGTCATTATCAAGATTTTCAATAATGGCATTGCTCCCCTCATTAGCAAATTCCTTATGACTGTAGTAAAGGGAATGTCATCTCTGTTCTCTTTGGAAACATAGTCATCTGGTGGATTTTCTGACTTTACAGTTTAACGTGTCTGCCTTCCTGGACTTTTAATTCCCTTAGCAAATTAGGATTGATACAAGGCAAAGGTTATTAAATCCTGATTTCTGAGAATGTCCCTTAAACAAACTCCCACATGCAGTCTTATACCCTGACACCTCACCTGTGCTCTCTCTCTCAAAACTCAGTCCCAGGCATGTTCTGCTAATTCCAGCTGGTGCTTACTAGCAGGGTCTCACAGCCCTTTGGTGAATAATCTCTTTCCTCTGATAACATAAACAGTATCTCTTCAATTAGGCCATGGCCTGTATAATTTCTACATTATGGAATTCATTGGAACTTTCACTAAGGCCCAACATATGATTTCTTTCATCATTCTTTGACAAGCTTTTTTTTGGGACAAATTGTAATTCTCTGCATATATTAGGAAGTAAACATAATGAAAATTGTGAAGACTTTAGTGGCAAAACTACAAAATATTGCCAATGGAAATGTAAGACTTACCTGCATAGACAGTGTCATTCTCATGGATTGAGAGAGACAATATTTTGTAGATGGCTGGTCTCTCCAAATTGATCTAGAAAGTCAATGAAAATCCTATCAAATTCCTAGACAATTCATTAAAGTTGTTTTGAAAAATCCTATCAGCCATTTTGGAGAAATTGACAATCATTTCAAACTTTACTTGGAAAGGCAAAGGACTTAGGGTAGCCCACATAATCTTAAAACAGAAGTCTGTGGTTGATGGATGTATGCCATGTGATTACAAGATTTAATATAAAGCTAGAATAATCAAGACAATGTAGTATTAATGTAAAGATAGCCATACAGATGAATCAAACAAAAGAGCATACAGAATAGACTCACACTTACATGTTCAATTGATTTTCAACAAAGCAGCCAAGTTAATTTGATGGGATAATACCAAATAACCTGTAGTTAAATATTTAGAATTACCAGGTGATTTACTCAAACTTTGTAGTTACAAGATCAATACACAAAACTCAGTCACATATCTATGAATGCAAATGTATTTCAGGTATAAAATACATAAACTGTCGCATAGTCATATAACAAAATATTAAACAGCAATTATGATGAACAGTGCCATAATACTGCAGTAAGATCAATAAATCTCACAAGCATACTATGGAACAAAAGAAGCCCAGAGCCAAAGAATAAATAGTCACACTC
This sequence comes from Equus asinus, assembly GCF_041296235.1. NCBI lineage: Eukaryota > Metazoa > Chordata > Mammalia > Perissodactyla > Equidae > Equus > Equus asinus. The sequence continues at coordinate 113,371,362 of NC_091792.1, read as the reverse complement.
AATTTACATACATTTGTAAACTACGCAGACTAAAATGTGTTGCCAGATATCAGAGTAGAATTTAATTTCGGGGATTCTGAAAGTGTGATGTTTGGGAGAGATGATTTCTTGGGGGCCGACTGAGTTGCTGGTAATATTTTATTTCCTGACCTGGATTTGTTTACTTTATAATAATTATTTGAATTCCTATGATTTGTGCAGTTTTCTGCAAGTACTTTATACATCAATCAAATATTTTTTTATGGGGCCATTTTCACACATTAGATTACTAAAAATGTGAAATTTTGATAGTCTCAATTTTTTGGCAAAATGTGGAAAATAGATATTGATATATTATTGGAGATTCTCTAGATTGGTATGTTCACATTATATGGTAATTTAGGTAATCTATTCAATTCAAAAGTGATTATTACCCCTCACTTAATAATGACATATTTATTTCAACCTTATTTGTAATAGTAGGATAGAGAGTTGTCTAAATACAGTATATATTCACCATATTCTTCAACAGTTAAAAATAATAAGATAGAAACTACGTAGTCTGGCACAGAAAGAATTCCAAGATAAATTGTTGAATGAAAACTGCAAGAAGCAGAATGATGCAAACATTATAATGCCGTGACAATAGTTACACTATGGGGATAAATTGGTTCAAGGTACGAGATATTCTTATAGTTTACATAGTGGAGTAATGTTCATCAAACGCATTTTTATATTTTTATATTGCATAATTTTACCTTAAATGCGTCATTTTACCCTTACAGAACCACTAGGAAGCAGGATAGTAGTATTAATTTCAATTTGCCAGTGAGGAAACTGACATTCAGTGGATTTGAGAGAGAGGACCAAAACCAGACTGATCGGTGAAGGTTTTGGCTTTGCAACTTACCAACTAAAACAAGAACTTCATACATATTATACACTGCAGGAACAGATTTCAAATTCTGTCCAAAAAGGGGCCTCCAGAGAACATCAAATACATACACAGAATGTGGCACCTTGAAATACACTTATATTTTTACTGGTTAACCTAACAGTCTTCACCATGACTGCTTCTTCAGAGTATTAGAGTTCTAAACATTATTTCATAATTCATGCAAGAGTGAGGGTACTCATTTTTATTGGTAATAGCAAATATATCTCCGGGGTCACATATATACAATTGTTATTTGCACTGATCTTCTCTGTCACCTTGATGCCAGATGTTTTTTTTTTTTTTTTCATTCAAAATAGCCCGTAGCAGGAACTCTTCTCCTAAGCAGTTTGTGTGATTCTGTTCTTACTGTTGCAAGGGGAACACTATTCTGAAAGGAAAGGCTTGGGGGAAAAGATGGTGATGAAATTTCATCCACACAGAGCTCAGGAAAAAAAGTTATCTCTAATTTATTGGTTAAAAAAAAATCTACAAAGATATAACCTTGGCAAAGCCCCTAAACAATAAGACAGGCTTTAGAATTTAGACTCTTCTGGTGGCCTTGTGTTGTTACCACAAGCTGACAAAATAACTGGAAGGCATTTCTACAGCTTTTGAACAGATAATTACTTACTCTGATATCCCAATGTTATTGTTTTACACCTAAATGGCAAATCTTACTCTTAAGAACCAATTCCACTTAAAATTACAAAGTACATGTCTGGACTTTTGACACAAGGCATTTTAAAACTCAGTAAAATAATTATTGCTATAAAATCCACGGGCTCTATCTCCTTTCTTCTTTAGAATTTTTACAAGCTTGCTTTCTTTGTGTAGAAAATCCATTCATATTATCTGGCTTTGTTGAATTTTCATTAGTATTAATTATACCAGTGCAGGATAGTAATATCTTTTCTGGTAAAGAATTGCCAGTTGTGACAAATGGAGAGTGACTGAAATAACTAAATTTGTTCTCAAATTGAATTTTCTTAATTTGTCTTCTGATTATTTGTTATGACTATGGTTGTCACATTTTATACATTGACAGTTATCATTACATTCAAAAGAAAAGAATATCTTAAATGTATTAATAAAGATTTTGTGGTTAGCTAGGGGTCTTGGACATAGAAAAAGAGATAGAATTTATTACAATTCATTTTATTCTTTTTTCCTGTTGCCTAAAAAATTGAATGGTAACTTGTGTATCTGTATGGGAATTAAGACCCACAAAAATAGTGTGAAACACAATATTCTACCCCATATTTCCTTTGTACTAATGTTTAATTTTCTGTTTGTGCCTATAGAGAATAAACCAACTACAAAAGTTTCATTCTGTCCAGCTATCTTTCTATTTTGCATCTCAAGATTTAAAATAAAGTTTAAAAATAGCATGCAAACAATGACAGTTATTCTCATAGAATTGGTCTCAAAGCACCACAGAGGAAAACCACTTCATTATTTTATAGATATGATCACCTAGGTCAAAACAGTCTCAATGAATTGACTGGAGTTGTGTGCCTTTGGCAGTTGGGGTATCTTAAACCTTCTAACCACAGGTATTAGGATTTCTTTTTCTTTTTTATGTTTCTTCTAAATAAAATGTCAGGTAATTTTATTTCATTTTTTATTATATATATTTCTAATCAATTTTCAGGCAAACTTACAAAAACTTGTCGATACCTGGAAGGTCCCACAATGGATGATGCATAAAATGTATTTCACTGCTTACTCATTTTGTTTATAAACTCTGTCTCATCTCAAGATATTCCTAGCAATATTTGATCAGAAATATTCACTGACCATTCAGAGTAAGCTATTTACCTTTATTTAACCTCCATTTTTTCATGGTTAACTTTTGTCAGCACATTGACAGTTTTCTTATAGAAATAAAGGGAGATTATATAACACTCTGGTGGTCTGGTGGTTAAGATTCGGTGCTCTCACTACTGTGGCCCAGGTTCATTTCCCAGTCAGGGAACCACACCACCCATCTCTTGGTTGTCATACTATGTCTGCTGTGTGTTACTGTGATATTTCAAATACCAGCAGGATCACCCATGGTGAACATATTTCAACAGAGCTTCCAAACTAAAACAGACTAGGAAGAAGGAACTGGCCACCCACTTTTGAAAGGATATAGGCCATGAAAAACCCTATGAATAGCAACAGATCATTGTCTGATATAGCATAGGAAGGTGAGAGGATGGCACAAAAAGACGAAGCAGGATTCAGCTCTGCTGTACATAGGGTTGCTAGGAGTTGTAATCAACTTGACAGCAATCATCAGAAATGTAACACTCATCTTGGGGAGAGAATCCCTTAACAAGCATTATTCAAAATATACCTTGTTATTCACAGCAATAAAACCAACTACACATTTTGCACGTAATATGCTGCAAAGAAGATTTTAGTCTTCCCAAACTCATACCATCATTAACCTTGCCTTAGGTCTGTTCCCTTAAAAGTAGGGCCTAAGACCAGGGTTCTTGTTTAAGCAATGTATTGGGGGAGTATCTTCAGGAGAAGCTGAGTAAAGAAAGAGCAGAAGGGGAAGGTAAGAAACTAAGCAAGACCGTGGCTTCAGCTAGAGGTTATGTTCAGGCTGATCCCATGGGAATAATCTGGAGTTAAAACTGCACCAACAGTTAGGCCCACCTTCAGAACAGATGACCAGCCTTATGTACTTCATGATGGTCAGTCATTGACTGAGAGATGCCCCAGTATATGTGTATGGGGTATAGTCTCATGAGCATGGTGCCTCCCATTTGGCTAATGGCTGTTCTGCAGAAAAGGCAGCAGCTATGAATTGTCACTAGCCAACACTCAAAACAGCTGGGGGAAGGATGCATCAGTGAGTAAAAGGGACTCGGGCAGAGCACCACCGATACCCACCATTGCCCATGGCCTGCATCACATACTAAATTACACAATTGAGACAAAGCTTCTCCAGGTTTACAGATTTATGGTTGGTCACAAGTTGGGGGAAATGTACAAGAAGGGGGTTAGTGAGACAAACAGTAGACCCCAGTACTTCAGTTATTCCCAAAGCCTTAACTAATATTCATCACTTCATTTCTCCACTAGCCTTTCATGATAACTTCTTTCGCGACTAGCATCCCTATGGTTTGTGTGGCATGCCTGGTGAATTGACCAAGACTCTAATCTCTGAGGGCTTAAATTTCTGGTTACCATGTCTCTCAGGCAACAGTTGCTGTGTTTGCTGATTTTCTCTTAAAACTGGACATTGAAGTTCCAGGAGGTATCCTTGTGCCTAAGAGGCATCAGCTGAGTGCCTAATATGTCCGTCCATTTCCCCATTATAGAGCAACAGTCCAAACCTTCTATGAAGATAAGAGTCAAGTGCCACTGCTAGTATGGTAACCCTTGTATTTGCTTGATGGTCCGCTGACACAAAGTAAACAAGCGGGCCAAAGTTTTAGATTTAGTAGAAATCTCACTTTGTTTCCTTTTGAAAATGTCCCTCTACTTCAAACCTATGAACTGGTGCTTCCAGACCCACAGAGCCTAAAATTCAGGGATGGGAAAGATAGATTCCCCAAGTTAGAGTGTTGTTAAGTGGAAGCACTCTTATTCCTATCCCGTGGTTCCTGAGTTCATATATTCTACCTACTGGCCACCAAATAGTGATCCTTGGTGTAAAGTGTATGCTGCATTCTAAAGCATTCTGTCCCATTCTTGTAGGGTGTCATCTCCAAGCTGGAACCTCATCTATACCTTCAAAAGGCTGTTTTATTGCCCTTATCAGGCCATCAACTCTGGATGGTGTGCTATTTATCAGGGCCAGTGAATCCCTTTCACAACCTCACTTCCTCAGTTTCCTCATCAATAAAATAAAGACACAGAATATCTTTTCCATAGGATTGTTATCAGAGTGAAATGAGATGGTGGATGTTCAAAGGATGCAGCAGAGTACATGAGTCATAATAAATATTTAATACATATTAGCTAATCCTATTTATATATAATATCATGTATACACATGACATTTATTCAGCAATATTACTGTGCACCCACTGTGTCCCACACCTAGACTTCCTCAGCTTTTTTCTTGTAATTAATTTATAGCTTTATAGAGTAGTGATCAGAAAAGATGCTTGTTATTATTTCAGTTTTCTTAAATTTATTGAGGCTTGCCTTGTTTCCCAACATATGGTCTATTCTTGAGAATGTTCCACGCACACTTGAGAAGAATGTGTAGTCTGCTGTTTTTGAATGGACTGTTCTATATATGTATATTAGGTCCAACTGGTTTAGATTTTCATTTAATTCCACTGTTTCCTCATTGATTTTCTGTCTGGATGATCTATCCATTGATGTGAGTGGAGTGTTCAGGTCCCCTACTATTATTGTGTTATTATTAATACTTTTTTTAGGCTTGCTAATATTTGCTTTATGAACTTTGGTGTTCCTGTGTTGGGTGCATAGATATTTATAAGCGTTATTTCTTCTTGATAGAGTGTCCCTTTGATCATTATATACTGCCCCTCTTTGTCTCTCTTTACCTGTCATCTTGAAGTTTACTTTGTCTGATATAAGTATTATAACACCTACTTTCTTATGTTTGCCATTAGCTTGGAGTATCATCTTCCATCCCTTCACTCTGAGCCTGTTTGTCATTGGAGCTGAGGTGTGTTTACTGGAGGCAGCATACTGTTGGGTCTTGTTCTTTAATCCATCTTGCCACTCTGTGTCTTTTTATTGAAGAATTCAATCCATTTACTTTTAGGGTGATTATTGATATATGAGAGCTTAATGCTGCCATTTTATCACTCATTTTCTGGTTCTCCTGCATGTCCTTTGTGTCTTGTCCTGTGTGTTTTAGTCTAGTGATTGAATTATGTAGTTTTTTATGATGTGTTTCTTTGTTTTCTCCTTATTTATTATTTGTGTCTCTGTTCTGCTTTTTTGTTTAGTGATTACCAGGAGGTTTGCATTCAAAATCTCATGTATAAGATAGTCCATTTTCTGATGTACTTTGCCCATTTTTTAATCAGGTCATTTGTGGATTTTCTGTTGCTGTTTTTTCTTTTGTGTGTTTTTTGCTATTGAGTTATAGGAGTTCCATTTATATTTTGGATATTAACCCCTTATCAGATATAAAATTTGTAAATGTTTTCTCCCATTCTGTTGGTTGACTTTTCACTCTTATTTGTTTCCTTTGCTGTGCAGAAATTTTTTAGTTGATGTAGTCTTACTTATTTATTTTTGCTTTTGTTGACTGTGATTTTGATGTCATATCCAAGAAATCATTGCCAAAATCAATGGCATAAAGTTTTTTTATAGGATTTTTAGAGTTTAGAGTTTATATTTATGTCTTTAATCCATTTTGAGTTTTTTGTGTATGGTGTAAGGAAAGAGTCCAATTTCATTCTTTTGCGTGTGGATATATCTAATTTTTCCAACACCATTTGTTGAAGAGACTATCCTTTCCCCACTGTATATTCTGGACAACCTTGTCAAAGATCAGCTGACCATGTATCTGTGGGTTCATTTCTAGGCTCTCTAATCTGTCCTATTCATCTATATGTCTGTTTTTATTGCAGTATCATATGATACTGATTCCTGTAGCTTTGGATATAATTTGATATCAAGAAGTGTGTTTCTCCAGCTTTTTGCTCCTTTATCAAGATTGTTTTGGCTATTTGAGGTCCTTTTTGGTTTCATATGGATTTAAGAATTGTTTTTCCCATTTCTGTAAAAAAATACCATTGTAATTTTGGTAGGATTTTCTTGAATCTGTGGATTGCTTTAGGTAGTATGGACATTTTAGCAATAATAATTCTTTCAATTCATAAACATGAAGATCTTTCTGTTCATTTGTGCCTTCTTTAATTTCTTTCACAAGTGTTTTATTATTTTCAATGTTCAAGTTTTTCAACACCTTAGTTAAGCTTATTCCTAAATATTTTATTCTTTGTGATGCTATTCTAAATTGGATTGTTTTCTCAATTTCCTTCTCAGGTTGTTTGTTATTAGTATAAAAAAATGCAACTGATTACTGTATGTTGATTTTTATTCTACAACTTTACTAAATTCATTTCTTAGTTATAACAGTTTTATTTTATTTTATTTTTTGAGGAAGATTAGCCCTGAGCTAACATCTGCTGCCAATCCTCCTCTTTTTGCTGAGGAAGCCTGGCCTTAAGCTAACACATGTGCCCATCTTCCTCTCTTTTATATGTGGGATGCCTACCGCAGCATGGCCCACCAAGCAGTGCCATGTCCACACCTGGAATCCTAACCGGCGAAGCCTGGGCCACCAAAGTGGAACATGTGCACTTAACTGTTGCACCACTGGGCCAGCCCCAATAGTTTTATTTTTTTAGTGGCATCTTTGGGGTTTTCTATGGATAAGATCAAGTCATCTGCAAACAGATAACTTTCCTTCTTCCTTTCCAAATTGAATCCCTTTTATTTCTTTTCGTCTCCTCAATACTCTAGCTAAGACTTTCACTACTATTTTGAATGTGAGTAATGAGAGTGGGCATTCTTGCTTTGTTCCCAATCTTAAAGGAAAACTTTCAGTTTTTCTTAATTACGTATGTTTGCTGTGGGCCTTTTATATTCTGAGGTAATTTCTTTCTACTCCTAGCTTTTTGAGAGTTCTTATCACGAAAGGGTGTTGAATTTTGTCCAATGTTTTTTCTGCATCTATTAAGATGATCATGTAGTCACATCTATTCTTTATTTCTCACTCTTTTTTGAATTCAAATAATATTGCAGTTGTCTGTTGGCTGCTCATCTATCTGTCTCCTAGAAATATCACATTTCATTAGTCATTTCTGAAGTCTCTGGTTGTTGGGCACTTTTGTCTGCCATTTTGAATTTTTAACTAGTTATAGTATCTCTGATGTCATGAGTCAGTTTGCCTACTTACATAAAGCAGTATAGAGATAATGATTAAAAGCATGAAATCTGAAGTCAGAGAGAATTGGGTTTGAGTCTGAGCTCTATCACTCACTAAATGCTTCATCATTAACAACTTCATCCATCACTTAACCTTATGAATTCTTATTTTATTTATTTTTAAATTTGGGATAATAGTAAATATTTTATAGGCTTTTAGTGAGGATTGCAAAAGTTTTAATCATAGTTTCTAAGTCCAATAGATACAATAATTTATGGTTATCGTTATTGTTATTGTTAAAAATAGAATAAAATGGCAAAAATATTGGCCAATTTTGAAAGTGAACACTGAAATCTGGCCATGTTGCAGAAATATACGGCCCCCACTGACAGACTGAATGACTACTTAACAATCTAAAAATGTGCTCGGCAGGAGCAGAAATGACAAACATAAGAATAATATTATAATTTAGGTGTTTTGTCAAGCAACAGAAAGGAAGGTGCCGCAGAATTATGTTTCACAAGTCATATTTTGTACACTGATTGTATGTGAATCATCAAGCAAGCACCACTAGTGCTAACCTTGACAAGATCTGCATACATTAGATACTGTAGTTAAATCAACAGTGAAAAGCCCCCAAATTCTCCTAGTTCCATTTCTACCAGCAACATATGATACAGAAATAACTGATAAATATAGACATAAAAACAGTGAAAAATAGCAGGTAGTACTGCACTGAAATGTATTTTTAAATTTTTCTGATCATCAAAATATATTCTATACACAATGTTATGACAACAGTGTGTCAAGAAAACTAGACAATTAATTAGGTGAATGTTTTTATAAAGTATATTATTTGTCACTGTTCTGGGTTTTTAGAGATATACTGGAGTAAATCTCTGCTGCAGGAGATCATAGCAGCACTCTTGCTAGGCTTTAAGCCTAGGAAAAATAAATTCCAAATGGGTGGCTGGGAGATATGTGATCTGCTGACTATCATAATTATTATACAAGATTGCTTGTGCTTTGGAATCTCAGACCAGAGGGGAGTATGTTACCGAGCATGAAGGCAAGGGGCTTAGGAACAGCAGGTCCTTGCAGGAATGGAATGCCACCTGAATACCTTGCTGATTATTCTTAAGATACTCCCCAAGGGAATGACCTGGAACAGGGCTGGTGTGCTTCGGAGGTATGAAGAATAGAAACTTCAGGCTTTGGCTTGCATGTCTCTGCAGGCATGAGTTTCTGCTATTGTACATGCTTGTGATTCTTTACCTCTACATAAATATGTAGTGATCCAAGGGACCTCACCTCGGTCCTTGAGGCTGATGGTCCCCTGCCCTATTGAATATATAGATTGTGTTCTGTCTATCAATTCTGTCTGCTCCTTCGGCTCACTGCCTAGCTGGTCTCGGCAGCAAATCTCTATTTTCATGGAGATTATGATCTATGCAGTAAGTTTCAACTAGGAGAAATTTTGTCCCTCTGGTGATACTTAAAAATGTCCAGAAACATTTTTGGTTATTGCAAGTAGGGAAGATACTACTAGTATCTAGAGGGTGGGAGCCTAGGATGCTGCTAAATATCCTATAATATGTAGGACAGCCCCCATCAATAAAGAATTATCTGGCCCAAATCATAATAGTGCCAAGGCTAAGAAACTCTAATCTAGATAGAATAGAGAAAGACAATAGTAAACAAATAAACCAACAAGCCATTAAATAAAAAATGATGCCTAGATTACTGGCTTGGGTCAAAGAAAATTGATGATATAATTCACTGAATAAGATTCAGTGGAATCTTGAGAGAAAGAGAATCTTGAGGGAAAGAAGACTTGAGAGAAAAATCAAGAATTCAGCACATAAGATACTTCTGTATCATTCTAGTAGAAGTATCTAGAAAGCCACTAAGAATATGACTAAGTTCAACAAATATGTTTGCCCTGGGGATCTATATTTAAATACCGTCAGTGGATAAATTGTTATTCCAATTCATAGAAATAGATGAGATCATCTGGGCATAAAGTATGGAGAGAGAATAGATGAGGCTAGAACTGGGCTCTGAAGACTTTTGTTATGTTTAGTGGTTCAATGAAGACAGAGATGGCAAAGGAGACTAAGAAGGAGATGTCAGATATAAAAGGAAGAGCAAAGGTGTGTGTCATCCAAATTTTAAGGAACAAGGATTAGTCAACTTGTTGAATTCTGTGTGCAGAGATAGAACACATCCAGTGGATAAAAATCTATATTAATTGGACTTGACAACAGGCAGGTTATTGGTGACCTCGCAAAGAACAATTTGGTGCAGATAGAAGAAAGGTTTGATTGTTTGAAGAATAAGTAAAGTGTGCTGAAACAAAGTCACCAGGAGTAAACAACACAATAACTAAAGTCACTAAGGAGAGCAGAAAAATGGGACAGTATTTGGAGGAGTATAGGCTCAAAGTAATTTTATTTGTATTTTGCTGGATTTGTTTTTTTTAAGATTGGCGATACAGACGTTTTTAAGCCAATGACAATAATCAGAATAGAGAGCAAGAGGTTGACAACTCAGGTTACCTGGGACAAAGGAGTGAAGTACTTGAGAAGAGGCTAATGAATGATAAAACAGAAATACCTGTATGTTAGTCAACCAGACTGAACAACTCATAACTTATTAGAGTCTATATACTTGAGTAAGCATTCCACTTCATTTTGTCTTTCAGGCCTGTAACTGACTGTGGTGGCCTGTCTATTACTCAAATAAGACTATTTTTACAATTTCATTTTACTACCTAACAAGGATTGAAACAATTTACTTTTAAGCATTTTTGAAAAGTTTGGAAGAAAACTCAGAATATTCTTATTCTGAAACATTCATGTTCATTTATGTGCTTTTGTATTGAGGTAACATTGGTTTATAACATTATATAAATTTAAGGTGTATATCCTTATATTTTGATTTCTGTGTAGACTGCATCATGTTCACCACCCAAAGACTTATTACCATCCATCACTGTACACATGTGCCCTATCACCTCTTGTGTTCTTTTACATATTTTAAATATATATTTGTTCAAAAGAATAAGACTTAAATTACTTAATTAGTTTTTTAACCTTAAAAAGGTAAACAAATATAAAAATGCCTAAAATTTTACGGTTTGTTTTACATTTTCATTCAAAGCCATGCATTTGCACATGATCTCAAATAAGCTAATTTGCCATAAATCAGAAAATCTGTTCTTTGCTTCCTGACAAGAAATGCTGTTTCTTTCAATATCTTTTACAATATATTCTTTTTGGTGCAAGAGTATCATTTCATTAGAATCTAGTTTAAAATTTTACTTGACATATTTTCTACTTTAATTAAAATTTTAGTCAGAATTACATTTTTAAAAATTTTATGAATATATTTCAATGTGGCTTGAAATAATACTAATTAAAATTATGCAGGAGTCAAAGTAACTACAAACTTTTGCAATGACTGCAAAAAAAGAATGTACTTAGTATTTTGTTTTCACTATACACAAGAATATTTGTCACTTTCCCTTGTAATGGAAATAATTCATGCATCTTTGTGGTTGCAAAAAACACCTCTTCAAGCCTTTCTCAATTTAAATAATTTTATTTTCCTTTAAGATAAATCTTATTAAATCTCCCTGAGTCAAATCTTTATTTGATTTATGACAGAGATAACAACTTGATCAGTATCGTTCCATTCTGAATATGCTAATGAAATAAGCCTGTCAAAGATGAAGTTTAATAGAGTTTTTCCGTTTTTAGTGGTTTCTTAATAATGTCCATAACAAATCTAGTAATTAGCTGTAATCTGAAACATGTATCAAACATGTTTCATGTCCATGAAATAATTCCAAAATTATATTTCAAATAATTTATTATTCAAAATGTCTATTGCTTTCTCTTATTTCTTTCACGAAGTTATTTATTACCTCTATTTTTAAATTATTTTGCATGGCTATGCCTAGACATATATGTTCATGTGATATGTATTTTCTAGTAACTCATCTTCTCTAACATCCTTAATTTGTGATAATGCAGAAAATAGAATCTCTTCCCATTAATATCTTATATCATCTTCTTTTTGGTTATAAATATTATAATTCACTAATGAAATATTAATGAATTATAATATTTAACAATTGCCACTTTTTTAGGTCATTGTCTTAGTCATATTGTCTTGCTGTAATAAGATACTGTAGATTGGGTAGATTAAACAACAGGTATTTATTTCTCTCTTCTGGAGCCTGGGAAGTCCAAGATCAAGGTGCTGGCTGATTTGATTCATGGTGAAAGCCCTCTTCCTGGTTATGTCTTCATATAACAGAGAGTGAGAAAGAAAACTCTACTGTGTTTTCCTATAAAGATGCTAATCCCATGATGAGGACTCCACTCTCATGGCCTAAGTACCTCCTAAGGTCGCACTTCCAAATACCAGCCCACTGGGGATTAGGATTTCAACACATGAATTTTGGATCGACACAGACATTGAGTCTATAGCATTCTACCCCTGACCCCCCCCACCCCCAAATGCATATCCTTCTCACATGCGGAATGCGTTCATGCCACCCCAACATGCTCAAAAGTCTTAACTCATTCTAGCATCAAGTCTAAAGTCCAAAATCTCATCTAAACATCATCTAAACCAGATATGGGTCAGATGTGAGGCACGATTCATCCTTACGCAAAATTTCTCTTCAGGTGTGAACCTGTAAAACCAAAAAAGTTATGTGCTTCCAAAATACAATGGTGAGACAGGCATAGGAAAGACATTCCCACTGTTGAAGCGACATCACCCCTACTGCTTGTGAGGGCCTTGCCCAGGCTGGGCAGGGGTGGGGATTGTGCCCCAGGGCCCTGCCAGGAAGGGATTGCATGCCCATGACTGAAGGCAGCCCCACCCCACCGTGGCTTCTATTGGAGGCCATCTGCCCTGCTGAAACCTAGGCAGTGTCTGTGATCATCTCTGAATCATCTTCAAAACCATTATTCCCTTTTCTTGAAGAAGAGTGAAAGTTCACAGTCAAATAGTTTTATCATTCTGTCCTGCAGAATCTAAGGAGTCCAATAGCTTTTCTTCATTCCATTCCATCTCCTTCTCCTTTGGTTCGAATCGACAATTTTCCTTATGGGGTTGCTTGTTAAGTCCTTACTAATCACCTTATCAAATGTTTGCTTGGCCACACCTTTAGTGCTCTCTTCAGGGCATGCTTTCTCATTGTTTTGCAGTGTGGATAGACTGAGAATTTTCCAAATGTTTAAGTTCTGGTTCCTCTTTGCATATCAATTTCTTCTTCAATTCATTTCCCTTTTTTCTCATTTTACTATAAGTAGTCAGGAGGAGTCAAGCTGCTCTTTCAACACTTTGCTTAGAAATCTCCTCAGTTAAATATCCAAAGTTATTGCTCAGGAGTTCTGCTTTCCACAAAAACACTAGAAGATGAGCACAATTCAGGCAAGTTTCTGCTACGTTATAGCAAGGATTGCTTTTTCTTTATTATTCAATAAATGTTCCTCATTTTGAGACCTCTTCTGAATCACCCCTAACTTTCATATTTCTACCAACATTCTGTACATGATTATATGTTCTTCAAGAAGATGAAAACTTTCTCTACAGCTCTCCTCTTTTTTTTTTTTCCTGAGTCCTCATCAGAATCTCCTTTAAAAGTCCTTTGATGGCAATATTGGCATTTTCTAGCATGCACTTCCAAACTCTTCCAGCCTCTACTCATATCCAGTTCCAAAGCTGCCTCCATATTTTTAAATATTTGTTACAGCAGCACCCCACTTCTCAGTACCAATTTCTGTCTTAGTCACGTCCAGCTGCTACCGCAAGCTATCATAGACTGGGTGGCTTAAACAACAGAAATTTCACACAGTTCTGGAGACTGGGAAGTCCAAGATCAGGGGACCAGGAGACAGTGTTGGGTGAAAGCCCTCTTCCACGTTTGCAGACAAACTGTCTTCTCTTTGCATCCCCACATGGTGGAGAGAGATTGAGAGAGGAAGCAAGCCCTCTTGTGTCTCTTTTTATAATTAATTCCATCATTAGACCTCCACCGTCATGACTTAATTACTCTTCAAAGCCCCATCTTCAAATCCCATCACGTTGGAGATTAGGGTTGCAATACTTAATTTTGGGGGACCACAAAAGTTCAGTCCATAGCAGCCATATATGGAAATTTTGGATTGATACTATTTTTTTCATTCATAAATTAGAGAACCACATCTACTTTTAGTATATTTCAATTTCTATTGAAAGATTAAGGCGTGCCAATCCCAGTGGTGTAGCATTGAAGTTCACGTGCTTCACTTTGGAGGCCAGGAGTTTGCTAGTTCGGATCCAGGGGACAGACATTCCCACTGCTTATCAAGCCATGCTGTACCAGAAGTCCCACATATAAAGTAAAGGAAGATGGGCACAGATGTTAGCTCAGGGCCAATCTTCCTCAGCAAAAAGAGGAGGATTGGCAGCAGATGTTAGCTCAGGGGTAATCTTTCTCAAAAAATAAAAAGATTAAGGCAATTTTCTTTTTATTCTTGCATCAATTTCAGTGTTTCTATCTTTTTATTTCTTCTTATCTGAATAAGTAATTTTAAAATTTCATAATATGACATCCTCAATAATGCATTATGTGATGATCATGAATATAAATATTTTAAAGCTAAGCATTATTTTTATGTTCTTGGCTTTAGATGAGTTTGGCAGGGTGGTAGATAACTAATGGAACTTCTGTGACTTCAGAATTGTGACAACATAGATTCCAATGTAAAATTTTGGATATGGAATATGCTTAGCTTTTAAACCAGGATTGATTCTGAACTTTTCTAGTGTTACAAATTTGTTCAAATAAATTGGTTTCAAAACACATATTACAGTCATGCACTGCATAATGACATTTTGGTCCATGATGGGCTGCATATATGACAGTGGTCCCATAAGGTTAGTATCATATAGCCTAGGTGTGTAGCAGACTATGCCATGTAGGTTTGTGTAAGTACATTCAGTGCTGTTCTCACAAGGACAAAATCACTTAGCGACATGTTTCTCAGAAGGTATCCCTGTTATTAAGTGATGCGTGACTGTAAAATGATAATTGACAAGATTGATGATCAGGAAATATCTGAAATATTTATTTGGTTTGAATATTACAACTAAAAAAGGACGTTGAAAATTGGAAGTATGGCTTCGAGAAAGAAGAGTGATGAATATATATATATAATATATATATCTAGGAAATGAAGTATTTATGATGATCTGTTTAACTTGAAGAATATACTCATTTGAAAGATATTACATCACTTTAGGGGCAAAAGGTTTAGATTTGTTCTGTGTGTCTGCAGAACAGAAGTAGAACCATCGGTAAGGGTTAGAGTTTGGCTTATCGTAACAAGGGGTATTTGAAGAGATCATCCCAAAATTAACTGGGTAATCTTGGAAGCACATTAGTTTTTGAATGCTGGATATGTTCAGATGTCCAAAATTATATTGCAAACTTTAATATACCATTTCTGAGATTATTTTACTATCACTCAGTTACAGATTAGTTGTCATCTAACCTGTATCCTACAATTTAAAAAAATTAAAGAGAATAATTTCTAGCATAGGCTATATATACTGTTAAGAATTCCCAGAATATAAGTCCAGGATTATTAACAATTTTACTTAGATTTGTTTACCCCCCCAAAAAAACCTCATTTGGGTATTTTTCAGAATGTGTCAGGGCAGTTATAATGGTATAGTTCCTGTTCAAAGTTGACCCAATCAACATTGATTCTCATCTGCATACAGAAATGTGTAATATTACAAAGCTATATTCAGTATATATGCAGAGAAGTTCAAATTCATTTCTTTTCTATATCTGTTAGACTGGAATATTAAATGATTAAATTATATGTGTACATGTGATTCACAGTATACTGTTTAACACACAGTAGAAATTTTAGGAGTAGTGCCCACTTTTTCTTAAAATTTAAGGTACATGTAAATAGTTGTAAAATTAATAAGTAGCATAGTAAATAAATATCTATATGCACAATCCTTTCAACTGTTTTGATAAATAACTACTTATTCAAATATGTAAATATTTATAGCATTTCATTTATTCAGCCAAAGTTATCTATTGAATATCTGTTATACGCCAGACTCTCTGCTAGACACTAGGAACATATTGGTGGGTAAAACTTTTATAGGCCTAGGAATTTTGGAACTCTTATTCTAGTTAAGTAGAATGATCAAATAAACACTGAAATAAATTTATAATCACAGACAATTTGTGAGTACCACATTACAATATTTACAAAGATTAACTAAGGCAGCCAAACAAAAAGGTAGGTTGGACTGAAAATTTAGAAAGACATTAAATTGTGATGGGCTAGTCATTTCTCCAAATTGAATTTTTAAATTACATGTCTTCTTACTCAAATCACTATTTTTTTTGTTTGTTAAAAATTTCACTAACAGAAAGTTACAGTAGTATTTCTGTATGAATCTTGCCAGAGGTTCTATAAAAATTATCTCATCTTTTTTTACTCATTTATTTATTTCACACACATTTACTGAGTATTTAATGTTTACCAGGAACTGATCTAGGCCCTAAGAATACAGTCTTAAATAAGAGAGATGAGTTCACCTTCGGTATGGTAGTTGTATTTTTGTAGGGGAAGAAATGCAGTAAACCAAAATCTAAGAGATATAAAATATGAAATTTTGCCCACTGTGATTTACCTTCTCCATTGCTCCTCAGAAGCACTTACTGAGTGAATGAATAGCCCCACATCTGTCTATTTAGAAATAGTACCGGCTTAGAAATTATATAGCCATGTAGGATTAATGTTTCCCACCTCAATTAACTATTCAAAAGGCTTTACCCATGACACCATGGATGCTGAGGGAAGAATGACATTCTGTCTGTATGAGTCAGCCTGGGACTCTGTGACACTTGCTCGTTAAACTTCCACATGACTTCAGAACTATCTCACATTTAAAATGTACAATTTTAATTGTTTTAAAAGAGTAAGTGATTATTTTCCTAGCATCCTTGTTGTTTTAATCAGGGTTCTTTGGAGAAACAGAACCACTAGGATGTGTGTGTGTGTGTGTGTGTGTGTGTGTGTGTGTGGAGAGAGAGAGTGAGAGATTTTAAGGAATTGGCTCATGTGATTGTGGAGGCGGGCAAATTCAAAATCTACAGGATAAACTGGCAGTCTGGAGGTTCAGAGAGGAGTTGATATTTCAGCTCAAGCCTGAAAGTAGCCAGCTGGCAGAATTTCCTCTTCTACTGGGGACATTAGTCTTTTTCTATTGAGGACTTCAACTGATTACATAAGGCTCACCCATCTAATGAAGGATAGTTTGCTTTACTCAAAGTCTATTGATTTAAATATTAATCTCATCTAAAAAATATCTTCACAGCAATATCCAGACCAGTATTTGACCAAATAGCTAGGCACTGTGGCCAAGCCAAGTTGAAACATAAAATTAACCATCATAGTTAACAAACATCATTTCAAAATGTACTCATCTTTCTTATTGTACTAACCTTGAAAATACCTTTTTGTTTTCACCCACTCAGATCCAAGTTTACTTATTTGTCATTTTCTATTTTTTTCTTATTTTTCATTTAATAAAAATGATCCTAGCCTATTTCCTTCCGTAAACAACTTCTAAGCTGTACGCTTTTAAAGAAAACATAAAGCTAAAAATAAATAAATAAAAAAGATTTACTTTTCAGAGTTCTTGGATGATTTATATAAGAGAATCATTTGCTTATCCTTTCTTTTACTGTTAGTTTTATTCTAACACAATTTTCCTCTTACAAAGGAGAAAATAATTATGATTATTGCTATGGATAAACTTGAATGAGTGTCATTATGGTTAAAATTGAAATGAGTTGACCGCATGTAATATTCTTGCTAAAGCTTCACTTATGTGACGTTGCAGAATGTTCTCTTTTTTCACCGGTGTTGTGTGTACACATT
Source organism: Equus asinus (assembly GCF_041296235.1). Lineage (NCBI taxonomy): Eukaryota > Metazoa > Chordata > Mammalia > Perissodactyla > Equidae > Equus > Equus asinus. Next base: position 113,353,604 of record NC_091792.1, on the reverse strand, counting down.
GGCCACCAGAACAAGAACACTTCCTCCATGTATTGCCATAAAGGTTCTGAAATATTCATTATTTTTGTTTCTATTTCCACTATAGTTCTGATGGACATGGTGAACAGAGGTATATGGGCCGGTGAAATAAAACAATGCAACACTCACGGAAAAATCAGTAATGTGTCTGAAGCCTTGCTGACTGTCTTCACATTCTCTAAATTGACACTTGATCATGTCACAAAATATACCATTATTATGTAACCTTGCCACTCACTTTCAAAACATTTGAAGAACATATCTGGCAGTATGTTCTCCAAAGTGTCTCATTAAAAGTATTTGTAGACAAAATATTGATCAGAGTAAAACTTGTCAATAGCATTTCTTTTTTTATAATTAACTGGTTAATATTCACAATTATGAGGTTTGCTAATGGCTGAGAGAGTTGTCATAGTATAGTTTTCACAGTATCTCTAGGTATATATCAGTTAGCCTTTTGAAAATGCTGGGGATTATGAATATTAATATAAAATGTGAGCTTTAGTAGATATCACAGATTACATTCTGAAGAGAAAAAAGATATTTTTTAAAATACACGCTGTAAACTGATAAAGCTTCATTTTTGAAGACGTGTCTTTAGTATCCCTGCCATCCCCAGCACCACCCTCAACAATGACTCCTCTTGGGAAAGAAGTACTAAACAAGAAATCTGAAATTACTTCTGAAATGTGAGATTTATTTTGGCATGCCTTAGATTATTAACTACATATTTTAACATTATAATTATTCATTTATTCTGGGGTCATAACCACCTTACCTTCCCATCATACACACGTGCACACACATAAAAATTAAATAGTTGAGATTTCCAAAAAATATTCATTCAAAATCATAGAAATGTCAACGTCAACACAAGTTAATCTCCCATTTTTTTAATTTATTTAACACAGACCATGTAAGTTACATAGTCAAAGCAATGATTTGACAGGAACTAGGGATTAGTTAAGCAGTCACCCATTTTTCTATAGATCTTCAAAAAATTTTGTGTTTAATTCAATAAAATAGAAAGCATCAAACAATTTGTTATGAATAAAAAAAATCTGTTCTTGGGGCTGGCCCCGTGGCCCAGTGGTTGGGTTCATGGACTCCGCTTCAGAGGCCCAGGGTTTCGCTGGTTTGAATCCTGGGCACGGACAAGGCACTGCTCGTCAAGCCATGCTGAGGCAGGCTCCCACATGCCACAGCTAGAAGGACCCACAGCTAAAAATGCACAACTATGTACTGGGGGACTTTGGGGAGAAAAAGGAAAAATAAAATCTTTACCAAAAAAAAGCCCATTCTTAAATGTCCATTAACATGTTGACAAATATATACTTAATTTACCAAGCCCTTTCTCTTTTACATAGGGAGTAGCTGCATCTGGTCAATTTATTCACATGAAGGCCTATGAATGGAATTTCCAGAACTGTCCTTCTGCCACATCAAGAATGAATTATTTATATACCTACTGAAACAACTGAGGAGAAACCTACAAAAATAAATTTGGACTTATGTTGCATACCTTATATCAAGATAAGTTCCCAATGATTTAATTATTTAAAATAAAATTTATCAAGGAGATACAAAAATGAGTCAAAAGAAAATTTATTTTATGGAATCAAAGTGATAATACCATTTCTAATTAATCATTTCACATAGAAGCTGCAAGAGAAAATGATAAAAATATGACCAAAGTAAAAAAAAAAAATCCACCTGGCAAAAAACAACCAAAAAGTAAAGAGTCTAATAATTGGAAAATATTTGTAAATCATGTAAAAGGCAAGGATATAACTTCCTGAATTTATAAATATCTTTTTCAAATAACTAAGTAAAACATCAAAAACTATCTAGTACAAAAAATGAACAAATGTTATGGAACAACACAAAATCTCATGCATTGCTGGTGGGAATGCAAAATGGTACAGCCACTTTAGGGATGTATTTGAAAACTAAACATACTCTTACCATACAACCCAACAATCACGCTCCTTGTTATTTACCCAAAGGAGGTGAAAACTTAACTCCACATAAAAACCCTCACACTGATGTTTTTAGCAGCTTTATTCATAATTGCCCAAACTTGGAAGCAACCAAGATATCTTTCAGAAGGTGAATGGATAATTAAACTGTGGTACATCCAGATTATGGAATATTATTCAATATTAAAAAGAAGTGAACTATTGGGCCAGTCCAGTGGTGCAGTGGCGCACGTTTTGCTTCGGTGGCCCGGGGTTCACAGGTTCGGATCCTGGGTGCCGACATGGCACCGCTTGGCAAGCCATGCTATGGCAGGCATCCCCTTATAAAGTAGAGGAAGATGGGCACAGATGTTAGCACAGGGCCAGTCTTCCTCAGCAAAAAAAGGAGGATTGGCAGCAGATGTTAGCTCAGGGCTAATCTTCCTCAAAAAACAAAAAAGAAAGTGAGCTATGGAACCATGAAAGACTCAGAGGGAACTGAAATGCATATTACTAAGTGAAAGAAGCCTATCTATAAAGGCTATATACTGTATAAGTCCAACAATATGACATTCTTGGAAAGGTAAAACTGTGATGACAGTAAAAAGAAAATGGTTGCCAGGGCTTGGAGTGGGGGGAAGGGATAGTAGGCAGAGCACAGAGGATTTTTAGGGCAGTGAAACCATTCTGTATGAGACTCTAACAGTGGACACGTTATTATTCATTTGTCCAAACCCATAGAATGTACAACACTGAGAGCGAACCTTAATATGACTATGGACTTTTGGTGATTACAATGTGTCAATGTCGGTTCACCAGTTGTGACAAATATACCAGTCCGGTGAGGGATGTTAATAATCTGGGAGGCTATGCATGTGTGGGGGCAGGGAGTATAGGGCAAAATTCTGTACCTTCCTCTTAATTTTACTGTGAACCTAAATGAGTTATACATATGAAAATTAATTTCATATTTTATTATTTATTTTAAAGAGGTAATCAGAGACATAAATAATAATGATGGTATGTAAAATATTTATAATATAAAAAGGGTAAATAAAGTTAAAAACTAAAATATCTTAAGTATCCGATTTCATAGATCTGACATAATTGATCTAATAAATTTCAACCACAAAAAGAGTGCCCCACTTACACTTTTAGTCACTATATTAGGTTAAAAGAGACAATGCAAATGTATTGTACATGTTTAGATAACTTTGGAAAAACACACCAAAATATGAAAGGTGATTTTGTGTAGGTGTAGTGATTTTGTGTGGTTTTCTATCTTTTCCATGCTTTTTCTTCATTTTTATAATCATCTTCAATGAATATTTGCTATATCAATAATCAATAAAAAGGCTTATGTAAAGAAGAAAAATTATTGACCTAATTACCATTTGGGCATTTACCGTCTTAGAGGAGGAATATATAGGCCCCATAAAACAAAATATTTTTATTTTAATTCATTTTGATAAACTGGAACCATTGATTATATTTTTATGACACTTCAGGGGTATTTTTCTATATTCTAACAAAGTCAGTTACCTAATAAACATCCTTTCTTAGTTGGAAAGCGTGATGCACCAAAAGTAAGATTATTCCAATTCCAGCCCTTTTTGCCTACTTATCATGTGAACTTGGCATATATAAGTTTGTTTAGTCACCTGCAAAATGGGATCCATAATATCTTCTACTCTCATCTAATTCATACGCCTACAGAGAAGAATATTGAGATATTAGGTCAGTAAATTTCCTTGGTATGACTTATGCCATATTATATATTTGATTTAAATTATGATATTATCATATCTGTAGTTTCCACATCATTTTTAGCAATTAGTTTTGGGATTAATGTACCTTTGAAATGTGTTCAGAGTGTTTACATATACAGTGTGTAACATGCATTTCCAAATAATGAAAATCTCCCTGAACATGTTTAGTAATGAAGAAGAAAAGCAGGATATACTATTTTCACTTATTTTCACCTGACACAATTCATGTCTTGTGAGAAGCAAGGTCTAGACAGTTGTTCACATTTTTTATGAAACGCAAGAGAAGATAGTTCTAAAAGTCTGTGTCACTGTCATTGCAGAAATTGCAACTTGTCTGATCTCAGTGTTATATACATGTTTGTACTGTTCTTTTTTTGAAAACTATGACTCTGACACTATTTTGAAAGATGAACATTCTTCTGGTACAGAGGAAGAGGTTGATGGATAGCTCTTTTAAAAAGTTATTTTCAACAGAAATCTGATACTCTCAACAACAAAACATGGGCCAGTTAAAATGTACCTAATAGCCTTTTTACACTACAGAATATCTGTGTTCATACATTTCATATAGTGGAACTCTCCCTTACAATAGTAGCATTAAAAACAAAAATCAGATTAAAAGTAGTGAGTAAAGAAGGGTGATATTTTAAAACACATCAGCGGGCTGGCCCTGTGGCCGAGTGGTTGAGATTGTGCCCTCTGCGTTGGTGGTCCAGGGTTTCACTGGTTTGGATCCTGGGCGTGGACATGGCACCACTTGTCAGGCCATGCTGAGGCAGCGTACCATATGCCACAACTAGAAGGACCCACAACTAAAATATACAACTATGTACTGGGGGGATTTGGGGAGAAAAAGCAGGAAAAAAAAGCCCACATCAGAGTGGATGTTATTGGTGGTCTGCCCTTCATGTCTTCCTTCCTCCTCATTCTCTGCAGAAACCTAATGCTTTTCAACTTTATGCTTCTGGACTACTCAGTCCATGTATTCAATTAGGTGTCTGCACATTCAGCTCCTGAGGTGGGTCTGATTGTCTGATTGGTGTATAGGTAATTCCAGCCTTCTTGCCAATGAGTGGTTTATAATGATCATGTGACCCAAACCATTGAGTCCCAAAACAATGGTACACGAAAAAATAGTAGCAAACGTTTGTTCTTCTTGTTAAGGTTCAGAAAATGAACCATGCTATATGTGGAATTAAAGAGTAAAATTACTGCAGCCATCTTACTACAACATGATCCCATATATTTTGGGCACAGTTTGACTTTGGTTACATATTATTCGAAACGTGTTTTCCATGGATACAAAACAAGTGAACAAAGTCCAAACAAAAAACAAGTTATATTTAAAAGTAATTGCAGTAGGTCTTTTGTTCCAACTTCTAAAGAGTGGCATCATATGTAATTTACTCATTTTAAAATTGTGTAACACAGTATGAACAAGCGTCATTACAGCCTGATAAAATAAATCAGATCTGTTGGGATATTTGGAGACTAAGCGTAAGGTATGTTTGTTACACTGTCTGGCCTAATTGAAGAAAATAAAATTAGAAGGGCTGAGAGAAATCTTGATGAGGTAGGATGGGAAATAAACATAAACATATGAAAATAGAACCAGAAGGCAATTTCTCTTTCCTATAAACAGAGCCAAAACGTATACATATTTTCCGTTTCGGGTGTCTTAGGGCATCGTTAATCACACCTGTGTAACAGAAGAAAACTCAGAAGAGAGTATTCCAAGGGTCCCCAGAGCTCATCAAAGTCGGAACTATGCACCATTAATTATAAAGCTAAACAAAAGGATAAGAAAAATACTTGGAAACTTGATGCCTTTCCAGGTTCTTATTTATCTCCTTTACCCATTCAATATTCTACTTGCCTCAGTTCATTCGAAAAAGCCTGAGAGTCTCAATGACCAAAATTCCACTACATGTAGTGCATGTGTGCCAACTGCCTATTTCCCCTTCTCATTATTCCATGCATATTAAATAGTAGATGCTTTGCAAAACACTGGAGGCATGACCTATAACTGTATTTTCTCTTAAAATTCATGAATTTGACAGGTAAGTTTTTCATAACTAGAAGTTTTAATAAGTATGCATTGCGTATGCAATAGGGACATTTACAAAGTTTGAGTCAGTATGAGTTATTCACTAATCTTATGCTACTACAATGTCAAAGTAGAAGATAGACTTTTAAAATCCTGACTACGGTATTTGTCTTTATTTTATATTTCTTATTTTTTTCTGGAGAGAACTGAGATAATGAGCTAACATAGTTTAGACTACGTATATATAGATAGATTATTAATTTGGACTATATGTAATAGAATCTAAAATATACAAAGTGCTAAAATAATTATTTATTGATTGCGCATAATAAATTGTATTACTGTGTTATTAGTGCCCCATCCCCTCTCAGAATTCCCCCAAAACGAAGATTAGACTTTCTGCTACACCATATGATTTGCTTCGGGCAATGAAACGTGTGCGTAAATTTTTATGAACACACTATAGGAACCATTATATGGTTTCTGCATTTGTCTTCTTGCTGTGCTCTGAGACCCAGTCACATCTACAGGCTTGATTTGAAAATGAAAAGAAACCTATGATGGTCCGAGTGTGGTTTTAAGGTACTAAGATTATGGGTCATTTGTTAACACAGTGTAAATTGACCTTAAATTGACTTAGTATATAATTCTGTACAGCATCATATCACACATTTTGTATAAACTGTATCTTTTAATTCTTACAACAAACTTTTGATACATTAGTATCTGCACTTTAACAGCAAGAAAAACAAGATAAATAAACTGAGACTACAAAGCTAATCCCATGACTAAATTGTCTGATTTTAAAATCCATGCATTTGGCTACTACTCTGTACTTCACCCTTTATTTTAAAAATAAATCAGATGACTCATCCAAGTCATAAATTTTTGAAAGAAGACAACTATAAGTAAGGCATAGTTTCCATAATTTCAAGTTTTGTTCTCTTTTCTCTACATGAATATCTTATATGATAATCTTGAGTAATAAAATTATTCTTTCTTGCGTGAAATTTTGTTTCATCTGAGAGTAAACTTGGTGGTGGCATTTTTATATCATAGGAAAATAAATGCTGAAAATTCTTAATTTTTATTTTGTTCAATTATTTTGAATCATTTACATAATTTGAAAATCAAAGTAAAAGAGAGCATTGATTGAGAACTCCTCCCCAACGAAAGAAATTACCCAAATCCCCATTCTGAAAGAAACCAATGTTGTCTGTTGCATATCTTCCCAAAGATAATGTATGCATATAGAAACCATACTATGGATCCCACTTTTATTTAATATGAAGTCTTATAGATCATAGCACAGATGATCATAACATATAGATCACATATCGATCTATAGATATACAAAGAGATTTCTCATTCTTTTAAAGTAGGATCATGTTTATTACATGGATGTTTACACATGTGCATGCATATCTGTAGAAAAACTAGTAGAAATACAGAATTAGGACAATTTATAATTTTTATTGATAATGAGAAATCACCGTTTATGAGAGGTTTTACCAATTTCACTCCCACAAGTAATGCAAAAGAGATTCCTCATACATTTGTTGATACCAGTCCAATAGGAGAAAAAGTGTAGTTCAGTGTAATTTAATTTACATGTCTCTTTTTATATCTGAGGTTGAGAATCTTTTCATTTGTTTATAAATTGCTTATATTTGCTTTTCTGTAAACTATCTGTTAATATCATGTATTCATTTTTTTTAAAAGACTTTATCTAAAGTCTAAAAAATCATTGCCATGATCAAGGTCATCTAGATTTTCTACTGTTATTTTCTAGGAGTTCTATAGTTCTGCAGTTAAGTCTGTAATCCATTTTGAGTTAATTTTTGTGAAGTGTGTAAGATCTGTGTCTAGATTAATCTTTTGCATGCGAATGTCCAATTGTTCCAGCATCATATATTGAAAAGACTATCTTTGCTTTATTCTATCACCTTCGCTCTTTTGTCAAATATCAGTTGACTACATTTATGTGAGTCTATTTTGGGGCTCTTTATTCTGTTCCAATAATCTGTTTGTCATATAGTGTCAGTCCTCCAACTTTGTTCTGCTCCTTCAATTCTTTGTTGGCTATTCTGGGTCTTTTTCCTCTTCATATAAAATTTAGAGTCAGTTTGTCGATATTCACAAAATAACTTGCTGGGATTTTGAATGAGATTGTAATGAATCTATAGATCATGTTGGGAAAAACCGACATCTTGTGACTATTGAGTCTCCCTATCCATGAAAATGGAATCTCTCTCCATTTACGTAGTTCTTCTTTGATTTCATTCATCATAGTTTTGTAGTTTTCCTCATATAGATCTTGTGCATATTTTGTTAGATTTATTCCTAAGTATTTCATTTTTGGGGATGCTAAAATAAATGGTAATGTGTTTTTAATTTCAAATTCAACTTGTTCATTGCCCATATGTTATGATTTACTTTTTGTTCAAATACATATTGACATATTTTTACTCATAACATCCACATCAATTTATAGACTTACCAATAATTTGTGAGACGGCTTTACTCCGTGTACATTTGACAATGATCATTTAAAACGTATATAAAATTTTGTTGCATTAAATTTATTATTAGTGAGTTGAATACTATCTTCTATGTTTATTTTCCAATTTTACTACCAGTTTGTGAATTCTATATTCATCATGTAAACCCATTTTTTGTTGGATATTCTTCTAATTATTAATTTGAACACTCTTTATATATTAAGTCTGATCTAATATTGCTGTAAGCACTCATCGAAGTCTGAAATTATTATGATACAAAAGACATAGATAGAATAATGGAATCTCAAAATCTGAAATTTCGGGATAAAGACTTTTTCTACCCTTTCTCATGATATTTTTTAACTTTCAATAACTTTTTAAAGTTATTAGAAAGTAATCTTCTCTTAGAGGGATATTGATTTTTTTGTATTTCTGATTTCAGATCTCGCCTGAAACAAAAGAGTGCATTTTTACAATACTATCTAGCTCAGTGATTTTTCAATTAGTTTATAATTTCTCAGAAAATTTTTAAGTAATTGTATAAGCCCAATTCAAGATAATTTTATAATTCCTGATAAATTGGGACAGTTACTAAAACTCACCTTACTAAAAGAGGTAACTTGCAAATAGAATTATTGATGAGATCAGTTGTGACATAATCTCCATTTGAACACAAATTTTAATTCAAATAAATTGTGATAAGCTATTAATACTTTGTGATGTAGGCTATTCAGAAAAAGAAATATGCATCTAAAATTTTTTTAGATAAAATCAAATATATCACATCATAAAACATTGAGTTTATTATAAAATTATAAAATATTATCACAAGTAAGGAAATACTACTATAGTATGTAATTGCACAACTGATTAGCTGTAAGAGCCCTATGCACTAATTGATGAAATCACTATCCTTACTGGCTATAATTTGGGAGAACAGTAAAACATTGGTACATTAATTTATTTTTAATTATTATAAAGCATTTTGAAAAATTTATGTTTTAGGCACTTGAGCCTTTTTTAATTTAAAGAATGAACATTTAACAGTATAATCTGCTTTTATGCTTATTTTGCTTCTTGTAGCTACATTTCTATTATGTCACTTCACATTTTTCTTCCTTTAAAATTTCTAAGATAGTATTTTGGAAAATAAAATATATATTTCTCATAGACAAATTAGATGGCCATCCTGCATCTATTCTGATAGAAATCTTTCCTTATTAAAATCTCCAGAATTCTAAAATGCTGTGTTTGCCAGATTTCTTTGCAGCCAGCATTCTGTATAGTACCTATGTTTTGCACAGTAAATGTGCTTCAATATGATTTGGAAGGCAGGAATCAGAAAAGACCGTATTGTCACTGTCTTTGACTTTAACTGCTGGCAAGCGAGATTGTAGAGACATGTATGTCAAGACACAGTTGCAGAGGCCAGTGTGAGTGGTCACCACTAAGCCGCCGTTATTTTGGGTGCACAAAGGAGTTGTTAAGACAACAAGAGCTTCCCCACCCCAGCTCGCTGATCACTGGATTGTGATTATAATGCTATGTTCTTGAATTTAAGAGCTCCAGTAATGTTCTTCTGAGCCCCACTTTTTCAGTTCTTCTAATTTCCGGCTCACTATCATGATTTTCTGTTAATTCAATAAATCGTGATATATAAAATATGTATTAATAGATCATATAACCTTTTATATTTGCATATTTATACAATAGTGGTGTTATGATACTGATTCCTCTTTTATTTCATAATATATATTTCTTGTAACCAGGCAAAGCACTTTCAAACAAATTTTCATAATCCATGTGGAACTGGTGGTAGAATATCATCACACTCATTTTTAAATAAATGAAAGAGCTTAAGAATCTCAGCCCTCCTCTCCTTCAAGATTTTTTTTTTTTGAGGAAGATTAGCCCTGAGCTAACATCTGCTGCCAATCCTCCTCTTTTTGCTGAAGAAGACTGGCCCTGAGCTAACATCCATGCCCTTCTTCTTCTACTTTATATGTGGTATGCCACCACAGCATGGCTTGCCAAGTGGCACCACGTCTACACCCGGGATCCGAACCAGTGAACCCCAGCCATCAAAGTGGAACATGTGAACTTAACCACTGCTCCACCGGGCCGTCCCCTCTCCTTCAAGATTTTACCAAAATCATTCTTCATATTTTAAGTTGACTATTTCTGAGAATATTATCAAATGACTCTTCTACAGCTTTTGAAGATTTTCATACTGAGTCAGCACTGACCATATTCAGCTGTTTTTTTCTTTCAAGCAGTTGTCAGTTCTCAGTCAGATGGTACATTTCCTATAGAAACTAAAGTACACAGAATCATGTGCTTCTCTTCTGCTGTTATCTCTCTTCTCATCACACTGACTCCCTAATCTCTGAATACCTGAATGAGATCCCGGATAAGACTGAGAACCATTTCCTTCTTGACTATAGCTTTGTGGTTTTCTGTGGATTTCATACCTTCTGTAGTATTCACCTCCAATTTCCTCAGGTGGGCTTCCTCTGGCTTTTCTGGTTCACTGTGGCAATGATCCCTGTTCATCTCTGACATTATTGAAGTCAATGCTAATTTGAGATCTCTCCTTGCGTATTCCATATATGCCCCAAAGCCCCTATTTTCCCAAGAAACATCGCTTTCACCTCCCATTTGATGTCAACAATCAGCTGTCAATATAAAGTGGCCTACTCCAAGGAAAGTGGCCTACTCCAAGGAATGTTATTACCTTTAATATTGCTATGCCCGAAGGTTGTGTATTAAGCTTGACTCCATCTTCTTCCTCATTCTCCACATTCCACAAATATATTGTCATTTTGACTCCTAAATTGCTTCCAAATCCATCCATCCTCCCCATCTACATGGCCACTGTTCTCACTCAAGTCAGCATCACTGCACTCTGAGTGTACCCACTCCTTTAGTCAAGTTTTGCTCATCTTGAGTTTACTCTGTATTATAGGTAGAGTAATTATCTTAACCTGGCCCTGTTGCTATTGCTGAGAGTAATGTCAATTAACTCTTAAGGGGATTTTTTTGTATATTTAAGCAGTTACATATTAGCTGTCCGTGCTCTTATTCTAGTTCATATTTCATGGTATTAAGAAAGTGTATACCATAATTTATGGTTTATATTTCTGATAATTTCTTATTTCATTAAGGACGGCATTTTTTCTCTCAATTCCTCTCTCTTCTCTTTTCAATGTTTATCACTAAATGAAGTTTTAAAAAGCTGAATAATTACATCAATCCAAATGTTTTATTCCTTTGGTATCTACCCATTTATCCTTTTTCTCTTAGGACATTTTATTTTTCAGAGTAGTCTCGGCTTTGTTCCAGGTCTCAGGTGGTGACTGATAGCATCCAACACTTAATAAAATTTCCTAATGTTTCTTATATCCTGAATGCATTTGTTTAAACTAAACATCGATTACACCAAAGCTTAAAATAGGGGCTCATTTGTTGACATGCAGCAATGAAACTGGAAAGACACACAACCATTCCTTTCTCCTCCTTTTGATAGGAGGTTACTCGTGGACAGTGGTTCACAATGTAGGGATGGAACGTGATTTGATGCCATGGTTAGTCATCTGGAGGAGATATGGAAGCTCAGTGGCCAGTGCTTATCAGAGATGTTGAGAGAATCACAGGCTTTCCTAAGAGTAGTTACCTTGTTTTGAACTGAGGCTTAATACTGTGGTATGCTGGTTCTTCACAATAGGGAGGTTTCACATGCATGACTTCTTTGCTTGGGTCCTCTTCAAAGATGTGGAGAGAGAGAGGGAAGTCATTGATTGTATTCTCTGACTTTTATCTTTATAATTTCTTTGTTTTCCAAGTTTCTCTCAAAATATTAGTTAAATATTTACCTGTAGCAATCTCTTGATCCTTTTTCAGAATGGTAACTTTGAACACTGTTTTCTGATCAAGACATTAGTTGTCAACCATTGGTTAACAGTTCAAATATATGCTTACTGAAGGGTTCAGCTCCTGGTTAAAAACCTCGGTTTGACTTTTCCAGCCTGGCCATAGGCAATTACAAAGGCTTTACCTCACAGGCCTCAAGGGGCCTTCACTCTTAGGTCTGTTTCACTGAATGCTTCACAGAGGTCCTCTTCAAGAGCCTCTGCTGAGAGCTCCTTATGAGGGGAGGAGGGGGGCACCTCACATACACTTTTCTCCACTCTGTCTCGGGACTCAGTATTTTTACACATCTAGTCCTTCTCCCTGGCCCTCCCCACATCCTTAGCCTTCATAAAATTCTCAGAACCTTTTATTTGATCAGTGAGATGACTGCCACATCTGTGCTCATCCCCCTGACCCTGAACCAGTGCACTACCTCATGAGGAAAATAAAACAGACGGGGGCTGTTGTGTTCTCTGGTTTTAGACTCTTTCACGTACCATCTCAGTAAGTCATTAAAGGCTTAACTCTTTCCTTTTTAGCTTGTTTCTTTAATTGGCTACTACACACCTGACAGCTCTGTCTTGCCCAGCTCTGCTGAGCTCCTGACGCTTCACACAGGCTCAAATACACACAACTTAATTTCAGTTATATAAATGACACTAATACTAGGCATCAGTTATAAAGCTATGCATATAGGAAAAGGTGAATATTTTTATGATCCTTTTATTTTATGGCAGATTGTCTTATGCTATTATGATACATAACATCAACGTCTATGGGAAATCGCCCATTGTTTGTTTATTTAGTATTATGATATGTAAATAATGGTAACTTGAGGACTTTAGTTAATAAAAATGGCTAGGTATTTTCTACTCAGTTTTTATGATTTTTGAATTTTGATTCCAACCTAGCAATATCGGCTCTTCCTTTTTTTACGTGGCGTAATTCTTAATTGCATAATTTTAAGTAAAACATAAGGTGTGTAACTACAATTTTAAAAATTCCAGTTATGTAAAATAAAAACTTATTTAGTCCTTGTTTTTAAAATATATATAATTCTGAAGTGAGTCAAAGCGCTGTATATTTTTTTCTCAGCATTATTTTAGAAACCTTTTGCTGTCTCTGTATTTGACTGTTCTAGAAACTATTTTTATAGGCTTACATTTCTATTTATACCTATTTCATTTTTCTACTGGTTATTTATAAATCAGTTCTCAAAAAGTCAATTGTCTTTGAAATTGGGATTATTTAGAAAAAAGAGAGCAGAATTTTTTTTTTCAGAATTTTCAAGCCACTCTTTCCATTTCTTTAAGACCATCTAGTTGTTGGCTCATATCCAAATTTTCTAAAATTTTTTTGTATTTGCTTTCCTAGTATTAGCTCCAAATTCAAGTTTGTGTTAAACACAAAAGGAATGCTTCTTTTAACTCATTATGAAATGCTATGATTAATGAGCGTGCAACATAAATCAATGGTTTCTTTAATCAAGCCAATCATAAAATATTTCTAAATATTTAGTTGTGGAACACATACAACCTTAAGACAGCTTGTTTCACAGTATATTGAAAATTATTAATTTCTACCCCTACTGTGCATTTCATATATGTTTCAAGATGCAAGCAAACAATGGGTAACATGCAGAAGAATTAAGATCATGTATCATGTACAATTTTCAGTTAATTAAGCACAAAGACTAGATGGACAGGTAGTGCAGTGTAATGTCAACAACTCTGAAGGCAGAAAAGATCAGAATTCAAATTCTGACTTCAGCTTACTTTTGCTGTATCCTTGGACAAGTTGAATATATTTTCTTATCCTCTGTTTCCTCACCTATTGATATAGAACTCATACAGTTGCTGTAAGATTTAAATAATTATGAAAAAACTCAGCCTTATGTGCTGTCACAAATATTAAGTAAATAGAAGCTGCTATCATTTTTATTAATATTGAATCTTAATCTTTGAATGCCTCTGTAAACTTTATTTGAAAATTGTATTAGCAGTTAAAGATAATAAAGTCATTTTTAGACACATTTGGAAATCTAAAAACCAAAACCTATCATAAAAAATAGAGAAAAGAAACCAGAGTTGATTTGCTTGTGTCTCTAACCAACTATAACATGAACTCGAAGTTAATGATATTGGTTTACTTTTATGTACCCATCATATAGGACACTATATGAATCAGGTGGATCTTTATATGTTTGTAGAACACTAATCTGTGTGTTTTTTACTCCAAAGTTCTATCCATTTAAATAGCATTCTCTATTTATCACAGAAGATCAAGCTGCCAGTGAATAACTGGAGTGATGAAGAATTAGGATATGCTTTTACAATTTATATGCTTTATTCACAGGTGCAATATTATTGTAATGAATTGTAGCTTTGGGCTTTTAGAGAAAAAAAGAGTTCTGTATTTAAAATCCAGATGTGGACTTTCACTAGTATTGGGAAAAAAATAATAACTGCCCTTAAATTCACGATTTAAAGATTTAATGAATAGTGATTATTACTCACTTAAATTTCTATATTTTAAAAGATTATACAAGGATGAATTTGTACATCTGCTCTATGCTGTGTATTTAGGAGAAATTGGGGTGTTTATGATACTTAATCACCAGTATTTCTCTAAATCCTCTTTACTAAAAATCTGTATCTACGGATTTTGCAGCAATCTAATCTATTCAAAGAGGCTCAAACAGGAAAAAGAATCTTCAGGAACTGAAACGAATCAGTGGGAGGCAAATTTATACTAAATCATACCACTGGTATGAAACGTTGAGATAATCTAGTTTATGTCATTATTTTACAAGTAGGGTAACTGATAACCAGAAATATTAGCAGACTTACAAGTTAGAGCGAGTTAGTGGCACAGCCTTTCAAGTCTCTAGTGTATTTTTCTCTTTATAATAATTACAGATAATTTATTATTTTGACACATAGCATATGGTATTTACAGAGATAAACTGGATTGGAAAAGACATTTAATCTCCCAATACCACTGCATTTCTTGCTTATGACTCTAAAAATGGTTTCCATAGAAGGGAAAATATAATTTTATGTGAATTCACAAAAAGAATACATTTAAAAAGTAGCATAATTAAAAAAATAATTGAACTAATAGGAAGATAAAAAAACAAAAAAGTGCTGGGAGGAAAATGCAAACTTCTAGCAGTTTCCCTGTATAAATTGACACCAGGGTTATGGCCCACCATAAAGGATGCTCTCAAGAGTTGAACTACTGAGATAGATTAAGTCAAGCAGAGCATGGGCAAAAAAACATCTTTCAATGATGAGTATAATATGCACAGAAGGACAATTTACTTCAAGCACTATAGTTATGCTTCCCTAATCTGCTCTTTTTTAGTCTTAAGCCACTTCACATTTCCTGTTTGATTGCTTCTTTTATAGCATACATATTTCCAAATTTTAATGACATTATAATACAAATGATTTCCACAGTTTTCTAAAGTGGATTAACTATGTTTTCAAATTCTTTTTTTCTGTAATGTTTGTCTTTGATATTGTTAACTCTTTTTAATTATTCTGGTGTTTCTTCTGTATATTTTTCTTTGTAATATGAGAGGGCTTTTAATACCAGGGAAATCACAATTTTAAAAAATTATACATAGATTTATTCTTCCTGTTGGTCCTGCCTGTCCACATGGCTGTTTGTGAAAGCACAATTTCCGGTGTAGAGATAATGTGCTGGCTATTGGGCACAGCTTCTGCTCCAGTTTTCTTATCTTCTTTTGTGTTTTGTCCATGTCAGATCTTCCGAGTCACATTGGATACCTGCTGTCTGCTGCCTAGTCATCTGATTTAAGAAGACTAAGTTTATGTAGGATAATATTATGCAAGTCACGTTTTCCCTTTTACTTGCATACCACTTCCAGGATAACTTCCTTCTAATCACCAGAATCATATCATGAATGTAAGGTTCTATACTTCGATCGTTTCTGTACTCAGGTATAAAGTGTTGCTACCATAAGGTCAGAATTGGGGACTTTATTGGATATTCTAGTTATGAAATATAACTACCTGTGAGCTAGAAAGTTCTCATGCAATAGAAAGGTTGTACTTTTCCTTCAGGCTAACATGGTTTTATTTTTGTTTTTAAAGCTGTATACTAAAGGTGGTTTCTACTTTCTATTTTTCCCAAATAGTTTTAATTTTTTTCCCTGGATTATGATTAGTGAAAATTTTTTCGGATATCTAGCAGAATGTTGACCAATATGAACAGTTGCAGTGCTCTCTACCTCTCTTGTTCTGCTTTCAATACTATTTCAATGAAAGAAGGGATTTGAAGATTCTGGTTTTTCTAGCTGTTCTTCATCTTGAAGCATAAACATCTACCTAATATTCTCTATTAAGTTAGAAAACATTGAACTCTATTATTAGTTCAAAAATCTTTCTTAGCGTCAAAATGACTCCCATCCATTTGTTTATTCTAAAATCATTTATTGAACACCTATTCGATAATACAAACTATGCTAGCAGTAAGGATGCAAAAATAATGAGACAGATGTTCTCTATCTGCCACATTCTATTGGAGGAAATAGATATACAACAAGTAAGCAGAAAAATGAAAAAACATTTTGTTTTACTAAATGTTTTGAAGAAATACTGTGGGGAATAAGTGAAAGAAGACTACGCAAGATAAAAAGGCAAGAAAAGAGTACCTTTTTATAACACCTCTCTGAAGAAGAGATGTTTAAGCAGTATACTAAAAGAAGAGGAGGAATTAGCTGTGAAAAGAATAGAGGTACTATTTGGGGAAATAGTTAAGGAAGAGAGCATACAAAGAACACTGAGCTATAACAAAGATACTAAAAGATGTTAAAAATTTTTAAAAGGTTATGGTACCTGTGTGGGGACCTGGAAATGGCCACCCCAAGATAAGTCTCTTTGGCATGACGATTATTTGAGGCTGGTTTCTTTGCAGACAGGAAAGCAACTGAAAAGTAGAATTTACTTACCCTTTGTAAGAGACATTTACATTGTAAAGGAACTCTCCATCTGTAAAGATATCTCTAGAAACTCTTAATCAATGGGGAAGGCAAGGACTTAAATCTGCATTTGTTTATTGTGCTTGTCTGGTAACCTCCTGTAACTGACTTCCCTCCGGCTCCCAACCATTGGCATTTCTTTAAGGATTAAGAATCTTTTCTTAGGCTAGGAAGTGATTGCTGTGCTCACCTGTGACCACCCAGCTCAAGACAATAGACTTGCCTTCTGCTACGCCCACTGAGACAGCAGACCCACTATCTGCTGTGTCCATCAAGCGCTGTGCCACAGGGCAATCTTGTGACTATTGTGGGAGGGACATTTCAAACATATGTGAAATATTCTGTTTGGGGGTATATAACCACTCCGTGCACCCCATTTCTTCAGTGCCCTTTCTTCCTTTGGGAAGAAAGTCCCCAGGCCATGGTTCCTCATAAAGCTTTGTTTAATGTTCTCTTGCTATTCTGTCTCATGTGAATTTAATTCGTTCTCCAGCCAGACGAACCCACATTTAGGTAGAGGAAAAGTCTTCCCCCCTACACTGTCAACATTTTGTTGGATTGAGTTAAACGGGAAATGTGCTTAGAGTAGTCTAGACCAGTAAGGAGTTTATTTTCTCACCTAGCGAGGATTTTGGTGGTAGGTAATATAATTCTGTAAAAGTCAATCAGTGTAGCAGGCCCTTTCTTTAGTAAGTGACTTTTATCACCGTAGTCATTGTATGCATATTCCAGGCAGGAAGAAAGGAAAATCCAAGGGCAAAGTTGTATGCCCTTTTCATATGAAAAGAGGATTTTTTGTAGAAACCCAAGACAGTAGGCTCTTCTCATATCTCACTAGTCAGGATTATTCATGTGGCTACCCATAGCAAAGCATCCAGAACACTCCAGTTAATGTTTTTAAGCTTGGCACATGGATACCATAAACAAAAACTTATGTTCCATTAGAAATAAAGTAGGGAAGAATGGATAGGAAAATAGCAATTGAAAAAGAGTAGGTGTATGAATGAGTTCGGATAGATGCCTAGGAACCAGAACCTGAAGCACCCTGTAGGCCGTGCTATGGAGGTTGAAATTGATTTTATTGGCAGTGGGATGCTATTTTAGGCAGGAAAGAGACACAATGTAAGTTTACTTTTGTTATGTTAATCAAAAACCCACTTGTGTCACAGATCGTTTCAAAGATATGAAGATTTCCTTTACGATTTGTCAAACTGTTGGGCTTTGTTATGTATATATTTTGTTTTGTTTTAGTTACTGTTGTTATGGATTCCTTTGTGCATTTTTGAAAATAACATTCTTGTCAAAGAAGCTAGAAGTAATCATGATATATTCTATACTACACAGGTAGACTATCGTTTAATATTTAGAATTCTGTATTAGAGGGAAAACTGAGTAGGCTATTGCCATTTCACTTGTATTTTTTCTTCTCCATGATAGCAATCCTATGTCTACTATGTTAATTTTACTGTTTTAGTTTTGACTTTCAAGACAGTAAAATCACAAAATTAAAACATACCAGGAAGACCAAATATATTATATATAATATTATATTATATCTACACATATTTACATATTTATTCATACAGACACACACAACTTTTAGGACTGAAATCGAAGACAATTGTTGTATTAGAAATAGTCTAAGAGTAGACATTTCAAAAAACCACAAGTACACAATAATCAAAGAGTACATAAGAAAATAGTTTTAAAAATTAAAGTGAAAAGTACAGGTTATTAAGGATTATTCTGACAGAGCACTATCAAATGACACTACTATTAAAAATAAAATACTTTCTATTTATGCATTAAAAAGTCATTTAAACTAAGTAAAATTAGCTTTCAATTGAACATATTAGAAAATGAAAAACTAAAAACAATAAATAGTAAAAGGGGGCTGGCCCCTTGGGATAATGGTTAAGTTTGGTGTGCTCTGCTTTGGAGGCCCAGGTTCATGAGTTCGGATCCCAGATGTGGACCTACACCACTTGTCAGCCATGCTGTGGTGGTGACCCACATATAAAGTGGAGGAAGATTGGCACAGATGTTAGTTCAGGGCCAATCTTCCTCAGTAAAAATAAATATATAAATATAAATGATTTATTAAAATTAATGAGAAATAAATAGGAAATAAAAATTATAGATTTGATAAAACAAAGGATTTTATTTAAGAAGACTAATGAAACACATATTTTGCCATATTTGGTTAAGAAAATAGGAATTTCAAAGGAATAAGATGAAGACTAATAATTATGGAAAGTGTGTTTGAAATAATAATAACCCATTGAATATTAGGATAACAAATTTGAAAATCAAAATTAAACTGTCAAAGAAAATCAATAGGCAATAGGAGTCTATAAAAGCCTGAAGGCATCAATAACTGTAGAAAAATGGATTTGAGGTCCAAACATCTGCTTGCCTACCACTGTTTCTATCTCTACCTGTAAACTGATCACATCAGGTTTATATTGCATATTCTATATTACAGATAATGCATATTCTATTCAGGCTACAGAACATGTCCATCTGATACAAATCATTGCAGTACAGGGAAAAATATGAGCACCTATCTTATTCATTTTATGAGTTTGCATAACACTGATACTAAACTTTCTGAGCTTGGGAAAAGTGACATATGAATTAAATCATTAAGCCAAAATAATTTATTAATATTTTGCTAAAAATAATTATTTTTAGTATGTTAATAATGATTTATTTGTAGCATTCTATGTGAAATCTAATTCAGCATAGTTTAAAAAATTCTGGAACTAAGTAAAATATATCACTGCCATGTTAGGATGCCTTAATATAAAAAAATACTATTAATAAAATTCTATCCTTAAGAAGTTTAAATGAAAAAATGTATAAACATATAGACTCTTCAAAGTCATCTCTAAAAATGTCTACACAATTTTCTGATCTAAATAATCTTAGCAATAGGAAACATTAATACATTTCTTTACTTTGGTAATGGTTTTCTTACCATAATGCCACAGAAAGTATGAATATATCTAGCTATCCAAAGCTGTCAGGTATAAGCCATGGATGACTGATAAAAGCACTACTGCTTGATGTTGTACAGGAGGTAATGGCCAATGCAGTGGATTAAAAAAAATAATAAGTATTTGGGGGCAGGGGACAAAATGTTTTTATTTTCAAACAACATTTATGTATCTAGACTACCAAAGAGAATGAGAATGTTATAGCTTAAAAGCCCTTTAGAAAGTCTCCCCCAACCCACCAAAAAAAATCAACAATAAAAAGTAACAGCATGATTCATTAAAGTATGTCCAGTATGATGGTAACATAAAATGCACATATATATGCATGTGCATACATAGAAACCACGCAAATATGGGCACACACATTCCGTACAGAACAAGAAAAACTATTAATACCTGCAGAATGAGTACCTCTGGAGAAGACCGCCTTTAGGGGTGGAGATCAAGAGAAGTGGCTAAAATCACCTTAAAATTAATTTGCCAAGGACAATGATTTGCCCTCTGAAAACCGCTCACACGTCACTTTTCCTCATTTCCATTAAATGACATAGTTATCTGCCCTCTTAAGACCAAAACCCAGGTGTCAAACCCAATTCTTTTCTTTCCCTTATCACCTATTCCATTAGGAAGGTTAGGCTAATGCCTATAATTTGTAATATTTTCCATCAAGGCCATTCTCCTACCTCAGGGCATTTGTGCTCGCAATTCCCTCTTCTTAGAATAGTTTTACCCCATCCCCCACCTCCTTCATGGCATTTCCTTTACTGTCATCTCCTCAGGGAGGCATTCTCTGACTACTGTGTTTAAAATTGGAATAGCTTCTTTCTTCCAAACTTCCTCCGCTTTCTGATTTATGCTCCTTCACAGTATTTCCATCACCTAACATTTTATGTATTTTAATTGCATATTTTGCTTATATCTTTCTCTCCTTTACCACATGTAAGTACTGCGAAAAGGGCAGTGATTTTCATATGTTTTGTCTACTGCTGCATTTTTACTTCCAAAACAAGTTTTAGAAAAATACAATCATGCATCAATTAATTTTTATATATAATAATGTGCTTTTAGGATAAATCTAAGTAGTTATTTCTTCTTCTTTGTGATTTTGGACCAGGCGTTTTCCACCAGTGTTCTTCTAACTTTTGTTTTCTATGAAATACATTTTAAGTTTCTTAGCACTACAGTATCTTTGCTCTTTGTGTTATAACTCTTACCCTTCAGTCATAGTTTAGCAGCAAATTTAGAATTGTGCAAAAGAGTTTGAAAATAATCATCACATATTCAAAACTTGCAGAATGCAGACTGTCACAGAGTTGATGTAACTGCTCAAGAAAACTAGAAATAGGGCGTTTAAGAGTTTGTAAAACTACCATCTAACATATTTTGAGCGAAGGAAAGAGTAAACTAGAAATTTATAAAGCATATCAAAGGAGACCTAAGGTTTCCATAGAAATAAATTAGCAAAGGCAACATTTGAAATCATGATTTTGAGCAAATCAACTCACAAATTGTAAAAACACATATTCAAGCAAGTTGGAAACTGTTTGTTCCAATCTTAAAAGCTTGATTAAGCCTAATGTAGGGTTTTCTTTGAATTATCTTAAAACAACCTGAACTGTTAGTACTAATAATGTCACAAGCACAAGAAAGACAAAAAGAAATGCATGAATTAGTTTGTATGGCTGTTTGAGGTTAGAGGGAGAAGAAATCTGAGAGTAATGCTGACCTTTGCTTATTCCTCTATTACCACTGACGTCTCCAATATATCCACTATACAGAGGAAACTCAAGATCAAGTGCAAAGTGCGATCATAGCCATTGGGACAAATTGAAGATATATAATCCATCACTGACAGTCTGTGCATATAATGTGCTTCTTCCTTATTTTATTTTAATGAGTCCAGAAACATTTTGACATTGTTCTCTCCATCTTGCTTTTCCCATAAAATATAAAGTTCCTTGCCCTCAATATTCTTACGTATAGGTTGACAAGGACCTCACCTTAGCATTTATGTAACTGCAAAAAAAAATGTGAATTTGAATGAACTTGGTTATAATACTCTGCAACATTAGAAATAGGAAAATTTTGTCTCTCTGGAATATGTCAGCCAATGAATAATTACTAAGTTAATTTTCATCATCTGTTCTAAATAGATGGTAATTTCCATCATGTCAAGTTTTCAGAAGGCAGTTATTATTAACCTAAAATAATTATGAAAAATAGGGTAAAAACTGTGCAAGTAATTAGAAAGTAAATCTAAAACTTACATATGCCTAACTCAATATTATTCTGAATAAAACTGAAAAGGACAACATCAATGTGAGTTTTTTTGGAAATACATTATTATTTTTTGATGGAATAGCTTTAGGTGAATTATTTGGCGAGTATCTATGAAAAGCAGAAGGACAAATATAACTTTATCATAGGTATTTTTTAAATGTCAGAGATAACTCTTTGGCCATATTATTTTGTATGTAAATATTATGATGTTATTGGCCTGTAGACTTTGATAAAATATAAGAAACTGTTGGCTGAATAGGAGGTGGCTTTGATGGGAAATGCTGTTAGGATGAAATCTGAGAGCAAATTTATATATAATTCTCAGAATTCACTGTGATTTCTGCTTTATATACCCACCCACATGAGACACATTACTTTAAAGACTCTGGATATGGAACATCCTTCTCCTTTAAGTTTATTTTGGAAGAAAAGGAAAAGAACAATTTCTGCCGTTCTTCTGTTTAACTCTTACCAGTACTGGAAACTCAGTATTTCTACTTTATATTTTGATTATTGTGATAAGTTAAACTATATGTAGTTGCCATTCTTATAGGTTAAAATGGTAATGTGAGCCACTTCATGTGATTCAATATAATATGTTTGGTGTTTTTCCTTTCACTTCTACATTTCTGTTTAAATAGAGTTAGTGTTCATACACAATATAAGTTTGCTCTGTTTTGTTTTTTAGCTTAGGGAAGATTCGCCCTGAGCTAACATCTTGCCAGTCTTTCTCTATTTTGTATGTGGGTTGCTGCCACAGCATGGCTGCCAATGAGTGTGCAGGTCCAAGCCTGGGAGCCAAACCTCGGCAGCTGAAGCAAAGCATGCTGAACTTCACTACCAGGCCATGGGGCCAGCCCCACAACATAAGTTTTTAATGCTATCTATAATTAACAAATAAAACTTTAAGGCATAAAAATTACTCTTCTTCCCTTTGAAATAATAAATTAAATTTTATTTTCAAAGACACTATCTCCTGCAGTCATTTAATAAATTATAGGGATATTCAGTATTAAAGAAATTCTTAGAAGCTCTAATCAGTAAAGTGAACACTAAGTCTTAACTTTGGATGATTATTAGATTGTTTTAAAAATAATTAATAATCATATTTTTCCTTTGCTAAGTTGTTATATAATATTTTATTTGATGTTAATACACCAGAAAATAAGTTTTGTCTATAAGCAAAATTAAAGTAAATTTTTATAGATTTCTTTAATTGCTGTTCAGTTTTGGGAATTAAAAAACATATCCCAAATATGATTAAGATTTATGGGATATGATCATAACCTTCATATTTTCATATAAATTTTTTATTTTATAATTTTTCAAATACAAAAATTTAATCTACAAGAGAAAGTAAGTCAATATCTTTTCTAAAAGAATATCCGTTAAGTATCCAAGATTCATAGATTTATATATACACACACACAAGCTAGTGTAACATTAATAAAGGTTGTAATAACAGAAACAGACATTTCTATCACTTATATTTGATTGTAATTAAAGAAAAGAAAGGGTATAAAATTATTTTTAAAACTGAAAAAGTTATTTTAAAGTGAACAAATGTGAGGCTGGCCCAATGGCATGGTGATTAATTTCACATGCTCCACTTTGACAGTCAAGGGTTCATGGGTTTGGATCCTGGGTGCAGACCTACACACTGCTTATCAAGCCATGCTGTGGCAGTATCCCACATACAAAATAGAGGAGTATTGGCACAGATGTTAGCTCAGGGACAATCTTCCTCACCAAAAAAAAAAAAAAAAGTGAACAAAGGAACCAGAAACACATTTTAACGTTTTAGTTGTAAAGTAGACCAAGGAATTAATATTTAGACAAAGTAGAGTCATTGCTGTCATTAATTAAATTGGCTTAATTGCTGGTATAGCAATTTAAATGATTTATTCAAAATTCTCATAAATTAGAAATGCATTCCTATGAATAATATAGCCATTATCCAATTCATTTCCACTAATTTTGTTCCTAAAAAATTTGCTTTTTTAAAGTGAAGTTAAAACTCCTCTCTAACTTTATGAAAAAGAAATAAATTTTATTATTAACACAATATTGTGAAATTAAATGATGCCTGATCATAAAATTTTATGGACACACACAAACAACATGGTGAATAAAACTGATGAAGTAGGAAGGACTTCAACATTTTGCAATTTAATAGACTTCACTTTGGTCTTCAATATTTATCTTCATATGGTAATCTGATGTGGGTGAAATCTCTAAGAATTTAAATATCTTATTTTAAAATAATTTGAGTTAATATCCATATCTGTGTATTTTCTCTGGTAGCTTGTATTTTACCTTATTTCTCTATGTTTATCATTTCCTACACTAATTCATTACATTTGTCAATCAAAAATAATTTGTCTGAATGTATTTACTGTATTTTAACAATATAATGGTTTACTTAACTCCTGTTTCATATGCAAATGCACCAGTTCTGACCCAATATCAGTAGAGGACACTTTGTCATTTTTCTAATTATAATATTTTTGTTTGCCTGCTAATAAAATCAAGAACAAGTGCAAAACAGCTGAAAACTGGACTTTTCCCTAATTGTCTCATTTGGATAGCTGTAGATTTAGCTTTTATATTAATACATGAAGCTCTCTTATCTCTCAGAGCCAGGATTAGATGATGTTGGTTTGGATGAGGTGCAAAAAACCCCACACCAAAAGAAAAGTCCCAATACTCTGCTCACACAAATTAGATTTGAGTATTCTAAATATTGGTCAATATCATATCCGAGGTGAGGAGGAGCTTGACCCCAGTCACTCAGCTTAGAATAGGGAAAGCTAAATGGAGTGTAAAGATAGGAACTGACTTGAGACTATTAAGTGAGTAGAGAAGGTACTGGCAGTTAATAACAGGAGGATCAGCACCATGGAAATGCACCATACCCAAGAAGTATGTCCCCAGCATTTGATATGTTTTATTCTTGTTTGCCTGGAATATATTCTTCCATGCAATTTTTTACATATTGTCACCTTATTGATCTTTTTGCTAATGGTTTCTAAGATATGAATCATAATTCTTTAGACTTGTGCCACTGAAGAAGTCTCCTATTTTCTTCTAGAACTTTTTTAAAGTAAGTTTAAATAGTAAAGCAATCATTTGTCTGAAGTCAAGTATGTGAAAGACACAGAAGGTGACAATATTGGCCATTAATTATATTTAAATTGGTCAGTCTGACTAATGATTTAAGAATACTAACCATAACAAA
Source organism: Equus asinus (assembly GCF_041296235.1). Taxonomy (NCBI): domain Eukaryota; kingdom Metazoa; phylum Chordata; class Mammalia; order Perissodactyla; family Equidae; genus Equus; species Equus asinus. The sequence goes on along the minus strand of NC_091792.1, from coordinate 113,327,877 downwards.
GTAAAATATATTTGGCTGTAACTTTCCATCATCCATAAAAGACAAATTTTTTCAATCCTGTCAAGGATGTTCTAAGTGGATAAATTGTTCTTGAATGTTACTTGAAAATATTCACTAAATATTTAAAAATATTCATTCAAAAATTAATATAAATATTAATTATTAAGTAATCAGGAAATATATTCCTAACTTATGTCACCAATTGTCTTATGTGATTTTTTTTTTTGAGGAAGATTAGCCCTGAGCTAACTGCTGCCAATCCTTCTCTTTTTGCTGAGGAAGGTTGGCTCTGAACTAACATCCATGCCCATCTTCCTCTACTTTATTTGTGAGACACCTACCACAGCATGGCTTGCCAAGCAGTGCCATGTCTGCACCCGGGATCCGAACCCGGGCCGCAGAAGCAGAATGTGTGCACTTAACTGCTGTGCCACTGGCCAGCTCCTGTGATTATTTTTTTACCAAAAAGTAACCACTACCAAATAACCAACAATGATGGAAGAACTCCATTAATTACTAAGTATCCATATTATGTGTGTGGTGGTAGCTAGTAAAATGATGATTTAGAATATTATAGTGACATAATTTTGTGTTACTTAAGTAAATCGAGTATATAACCTCTATGGTTTCAGATACATGGATAAGTATGCTAACACATTCATACTTTAGTAATGAAAAAATAGAAAAAAATTTTAAATGTTATTTTTTATTATTTTGGAATAATGAGGTGATATCTTCTATTAGTTTCCAATAACAAGAATCCATCCTAATTTAAGCAGAGAGTTATTTAATTCAGACAACCAGGAGGCTTACATTTACTGGAAGAGCTACGCGAGTAGACTGTATTCCTCTCAGAAGGACACAGCAGCCTTTCCAGGTAACAGTGGTGTATTCTAAGATTTCAAAGCTGAGTAATCAGGAAGCCCTGCCACAAGTACTGGCTCCAAGATCACGCTGCTTTTTCTATAGTCTCCACAACCAAACTAACCCAACTAGGACATCCACAAAGCCAGCTAAAAACTCTGAGAACTCAGTTATGGCTCAGCTTCTGCGCTTCTTACAGTACAGCTGCAGAGGCATGACCCTAACCTCAAAACATCCCTCTCTGTCTTCAAAATCTAGTCTACATGAACTTCTTGGCAGATGGTACATTCCATGCAAGATCTGAATTGTTTGGAAGTTTGGGAAGCCCAGTCTTTAGCATTCCAGTGTCATGCACAGTAGGGCACATGAGAGTGCGCCATTTTGCAGTATCTAGCACGCAGATATTTTCAAATTGCTTCTTTCAGCTTTTAGGCCTTCACCCAATAGTCTGCAATATCTTTTGTTTTAAATCTAAGTATTCAAGCATTGCTGTAGTCATTAGCATTCACACACCTGTATTATATACATTAACGGAAACACAAATTCCTGTCTCTAATTCAGTAACCTCCTCCAAACATTTTTTCTGTCACTCTATAATTTATCCATAACTTTCTTTAAAGAGGATGCTGAAAACCTTAATCTCGGTTATGAATCTTTGAATATTAAAAATATCTGGGGCTGAACAATCAACGACTATTTTCAGCTGTTATTCTAAAGTTAACTATATTCTAGGTTTTGTTGCAAAGGAGCTTAACTCAGCTCTTGCTTGGCTTTTAATAATTAAGCATATACTGTTCTATGTGCCACTTTTTAAGCAGTGGAGAAATTGGAGTTTTGCTCCATGTGATAGACTTTGATTTATAATGTTTATGCCTCAGATGAAAGTGGAACAGAAAGGCTATTCTTTTCATTGAAATAATCTTGTATCAAAAGACTCAACCTTGAACCCATCTAGCACTTCACAGTCCTGCACTTGCAGTGCTTAGCAGTAATACTGCTGTTATTACTACTATTCTTAATACTGTATTTTTTAAACTAAAAAGCTATGTGAGTTATGCTAAGCCTTATCCCTTAGGGATAAAATGCCTTATCTCTCAAGACAAAAACTTACGAGATATATGTTGTTAATATCCTGATTTTCTTTATGAGGAAAGAGATCCATAGAAAAAATTAAATACCTTGGACAAAGCCAGAGCTTAGTAAATAGTAAGACTTGATTTTCGTCAAACTCTTTCTTGATCCTGTGTTGGTTATCTATTGCTGTGTAATAAATTACACAAACTGGGTGGCTTAGAACAACATTCCTTTATTATCTCACAGTTTTTCTGGCTCAAAGGTGGCAAGGTTTAGCTAGGTCTTCCGCTAAGAATCTCACATGGCTGCTATCAAGGTATCTGCTGGAATCCATTCTTCTCTGGAAATTCGACTAAAAAAATTTCACATCCCAGGCCTCTTAGAGTGTTGGGAGAATTCATTTCCTTCTATCAGTAGAACTGAGGGCCCCAGTTTCTTGCTTGCTGTTGGCAGAAATCTGCCCTTAGATCCTTGCCAGATGGGTTATGCAATATGGCTGCTTACTTCCTCCAGGGCAGCTAAATAGAGAATCTCTATAGCCAGTCAGCTAGAAATAAGGAGCCTTATATAATGCAACATAATCACAGGAGCACTATCTCACCAACTTTGACATATTGTATTCATTAGAACCAAGTCACTTGTCACACCCACACCCAAGGGCTTGAGGAGGGGGCAGTTATAAAAAGGTGTAAACATCATGTCCCAAATCCTCAAAAGTCTCGTAATAGTTTGTTTACATCTGCTCAAAGTACAGAATCTAAATGAAGTCTACATTTGGATGAGGTCTCTTAGGTGTAATTGATTCATTGATCTGTAAAACTGAAGAGATTGATTGGTTATCTCCCTCTTCCCCATACATGCAACATACAACAGTGGGACAGGCATAGGATAACAGCTATAAACATTTCCATTCATAAATGGGAGGTATAAAGGAGTCAGTGGTCTATACAGTTTTGAATTACAGCTGGGCAAATGTTGGCCATTTCCTTGATGAGGGTTCAATGCCTGGGAAGAATTGTCCATGACTCTCAGCTCCCTCTCTGGGTCCTTGGTTCTGTCCAAGTTATCCTTCTTTTTCATCAGGTAGCGCGTGTTTTATCAGCCTGCTTCCTGCCAGTAGACTTTTGGGACTCTGGCAATCTCCTTTCTTTTGAACTTTTTGCTGCTTTCAGTCCAAGTTGATAGTGCTTTTGAAGAAATAAATTTTTCAAAAAATTTTGTAGGCCTTTAATGGATTTCACTCTTCCAACCACACATATAGATCTTTTCAAAATAAACCCTTCACTGCTAGGCGATCCTGCTGCGATAACTGAGGGACAACACTTTTAAACTTCCTAGATCTTCTATGGTTTGTTTAGAAAGTGTGTGAGACACAAGATTGAGTCCTTAATCTTTTCAAAGGACCCTTTGCACGGCTGAATACTCTAACCTTTTGATTTTTTGGAAGTTTTAGAAGTGTGTACAGTCAATTTTTGGCATTTTCTCTAGATCACACTTTTAAACAGTGCTTGGAAGCCCTTTCTCTGTGTTAGCATCCTTTGCTACTTGGGAATGCTGAGAATTTTCAAAATTATCAAGTCCTGTTTCCTTTTTATTTAACTATTTTTCACTCAATTCATCTCTCTCCTCTAGCATTTTACCATAACCAGTAAGAAGAAATCGGTAGGCACTCAGTACTTTGCTTGGAAACCTCCTTAGCTCTATATCCAAGTTCATCACTTAAAATTCTGCTTTCCATATATCTCATGCTCAACTTTCTCTAAGTACATGACAAGGACCCTTTCTCCTCAGTTTCCAATAACACATTCCTCACATGCTTTTGAGCTGTCACTGTTAGTATCCTTAAACTGCAGATTTTTGCTAATTGTCTATTCAAAGCAATTTAAGATTTCTCTAACATGTTTCTCAAAATTTCTTTGGCCTCTACTCATTGCTTACTTCAAAGCTACTCCCACATGTTTAGGTATTTGTTACAGCAGCACCCCATTTCCAAAATCTCTATTAGTTATCTATTGCTTCCTAATAAATTACCACAAAGTTAGTGGATTAAAACAATGAACATTTACTACCTCAGTTTCTATGTGTCAGAAGTCTGGGCTCTACTTATATGAGTAACACTTCAGAAGGCTACAACCAAGGTGTCAGCTGGGAGGTGTTCTCATCTGGAGGCTCAAAAGGGGAAGAGTCCTCTTCCAAGTATACTCAGGGTGTTCTCAAACTCATTTTCTTATGTTTTAGGATTGAGGTGCCATGCTCTTGCTAAGTGTTGGCAGGAGGTCTAGCTCAGCTCCTAGAGATACCCCTCAGATCCATGCCAAAGGGATCTCCCAAACTGACTGCTTACTTACTCAAAGCCGGCTAGGGAGAGAGATTTTCTAGAGCCTGTTTGCTAAGAAATAAGGAGTCTTATATAATGTGACAAAATCACAGAAGTGACATCCTACCTCCCATCATCTCTGTCGTATTCTATTTGTTAGAAGCAAGTCACAGGTCCCACCCACACTCCAGGGAAGCACGTTATGCATGAGTATGAACACCAGGAGGCAGGATCATGGGAGGGCCATGTTAGAGTCTGTCCACCACAGGTCAAAACCCCAAGTTCTTTTATAATCCAAAACTAGGCTTAGTAACTTTATAAATTTGATTTTTTAAAAAATCTGTAAAATTTGTTTATTCCTCGAGATGCTTCGATGACAACTGCTCCCGTTACTCAAAGAAACCCATGTAATGGTAATAATGGTGAATTTTCTAAAAACTTAAAACCTACGCCCTTAATATCATTATATAGAATTACTGATATTGACCATACCTCTCTCAGATTGAAAAGAAAATTGATTTGTATATTACATATAAATGTATAATGTATTATAATTAATGAATATATTTTATATGAGTAATACTATAATTATATATATTAAATATAAATATAACTTTAAAATAGCAGGCAGTTTATCAACTTTACTATCAAAAATATTATCAAAATTGTTTGAAATGTGAAAAAGAGAACATCTCTGAAGTTCCATAAAGGTAAACATTCTAATTATGTTGTTCAGCATAAGACACATAGTAAACCATTTAATATTCAATTATTTAAGTGCATCTCTTTTTGCTTCTAGCTGTAATGTTGTTTCCGCTTAATTTCCATTGCGTTTTAAAGAGTAATTAATATAATAGATATAAAACTTTCAAGTAACCGATGTATTTATTACTCAAAACTTCATTTGTCTGTTTTCACGAAGGTAAAATCTAATTCAATGTACACGTTTCACTTCTCTTTCTCAAAGGTATTATTTTTAATTGAGTCTTGCAAATTGATTTAATTAGCCTAGTTTTTCTTTATTCTCAGATTGTTATATTTCAATCATTATAGAATGAAGGCTTTGTTTTGCATTTAAAATGCATTTTACTCTGAAGTAAAATCTTGCATACAAAACACCACACAAGCAACAGCCTTCCACCCTCACCATCATAAGTCTAGGAGCAAAGGAAGGATAAGAAACTTGGAAAATATACAAATTTCTGCCAAATGGAGAAATAAATCTCAAAATGAAAACATAAAATTCACAGTGTCTGTCTTTCTTTTGATAATGTCAGATACGTATATTTCTTTTTACAACTTTAAAACAGACTGGTTAATTTTTAGAATCAAATGTCATAGTAATTTGACACAAGCTAAAAAGTAGTTACATTTTTAGGAATCATCTACATGTAGACTTAGAATATCGTTATTAAGTGCACAAGGCCTAGGAAATTTTTGAGATTTTATAACAAACGTATTTACTCAACTGAATTTTTCCTCACCATTAATCAAAAAGTGTAGTCCTAAGGATTATCTTCCTGTCAACTTTGCAAACTTATTATCAAAACATAATTATTTGTTATATAAAATAAAATCATTGTTTTTCTCCATTTTTAACAGTAATATTTGTTAATTGTAGACAATTTAGTAAACAGATTTTACATAATAAAATTTTAAAAATTGCCCACAATCACCCAAAAATAAGTACTATTATCAATTGCTTTTATAATTTCTTGTATTTCTCTATAAATTGTCTGTATCTGATTTAATGTATATAATAGTATTAGCCAATAGAAATATAGCACATACCACATATTTAATTTTTAATTTTCTGATACATTAAAACATGTAGAAGAAAATGGGTGAAATAAATTTTAATAATATGTTTTATTTTATCTAATATGTACAAAACGTATAAGATGTGTGATGGTTAGTATTATGCCAACTTAGCTGGACCACAGTGTCCAATTTTTGCTCAAACATTATTCTAGACGTTTCAGTGAGATTGTTTTTGGATGAGATTAACATTTAAGTCAGTGGACTTTGAATGAAGCAGATTGCTCTCTATAATGTGGGCTTCATCCAATCACTTTAAGGCCTGCATAGAATAAAAGACTGATCTCTGAGCAAGAAAGAATTCCACCAACAGATGGTCTTCAGACTTGAATTACGATATAAGCTCTTCCCTCCAATGTGATGGCCAGCTCTAAGATTTTGGACTTCCCAAACTCCATGATCATGTTAGCCAATTCCTTAAAATAAATCTCTCTCTTTCCCTCAGTATACACACACACATAAACCTTATTGCTTCTGTTTCTCTGGAGAACCCTAATAAAACATGTAATCAATATACATATTAATAAGTTGCGTATGTTCATTTTTTTGTACCAATTGATCACAATCCTGTATGTGTTTAAGACTTGCAATACATTTAATTGGAAATAACCACATTTCAAGTGATCAATAACCACAGAGGACTAGTGGCCTCCTTAGTGGATGGCACAGGTCTGTGGTGTTTGAAGCTTGTCTTTTTTTCCTCTTTCTCTCTCCTCAAGATATTATAAATATTTGTTTATATTAGCATGTGCTTATGAAAACATTATTTTGATATCTAACTGGTACCTTATTCCATCATATGAATGCAACATAGTTTATTTTATGAATTTTTATTTTCATTGTTTAAAGTGTTTCTCATTTTGAATTACAAGCAGTTTTGTCATCAGAATCCATTTATATAAATAGTTAAGTTCATCTCAGATTAATTTCTCCAAGATGAAGTCTTAGGATAAAGAGAATCAACATTAAATGCTATTAATATATGTTGAAAATAGGCCTCAATGGCCATGTTCCTGCTCACTTGCTACACAATGGGTTCAAGAATATCTTTCAAATGTCATATTTATTTATAGCAAATGTTCTAAAACTTAAGGCCTTCAGACTAATGTAATTTTATGAGCATTTTTTTAAAACAATGGATGTGCAATGAACTTGTCACAGTTTAGTAGACTCGTTAGAATATCTTGGTAGAGCTCTCTCAGATTTTACTGCATGTAAAAACAATCTGAGGAGTGTGTAACATGCAGATGACAGGGAGCCACCAACCAAAGTCTCACCCAATAAGGAGGCAGGGCTCAGGAAAGAGAAAGTCTGATAAAGCCTATTGTACTAAACACAGCTCAATGCTTACTCAAACTTATGTGGAAATCAATTTTCATTTTTCAGTGCTATTAAATGCTACTAGGTCAGCCATAGCATTTGCTTTGTGGGGAAATAGAGCTGTTTTTGCATTTTTTTCAATATTTCCTTTTAGGGGCTTTAAAATGAAGCCTAATTCTGAATAGTGGTAGTGGCTCATGTGAAATCAAAAGCTATCATTTAGATATATAGGGTAATTGAAATCTGTAAAAGTTGAATAATTATTTCAATTAATTACCTCCCATTCTTGTCACTCTGAAAATTGCTGATAGTTAAAAAAAAAAAAAAACTTGAAAATATCTTATTCAGAATACATGAAAATAGAATTTTTTTTAAATTACAAGATAATTTTCTTGTGAGTTTTACATGACAGGGAAACTCCGTCAATGGCCAAGAATTTATACTTAATTAGCAAAAGATCTGAGAAGCTAAGCACATATTTTTTCAGTTTTTTCTTATTATATAATTTCAAAGTGCTTTATTTATATTTGCTATTTCCAAATTACTAGTCTAAATGGAAAAAGCCTAAATCATGTTTCTTAAAAACTGTATATAATTTATATCTTCCACATATGCCAAACTTTCAAGCAAAATAGCCTTTCTTATAATTCTTAGTATTCATTGAAAATTTCTTTGCTGGCCTTTGTCTGGCTTTCCAATGTCCTTAAGCTGAATAAAGAGTGTAGCTATTAAGTAGATTTATTTCTTCTCAATATTTTCCTATATGGATGCATTTTAGGGCCTGGCTGAAATGAAGCAGAACTTCCCTCAACATGATTCTTGGTTGATCTTTTATCTGCAATGCTTTTTACGAGATAGTTTCACTTCTATCCAGACCTCCAAGCATCATTCTTCTACTTGTATTATCTGTTGACCCATTTTTTTCTACACCAGTTAGTACCATCTGGATTCTTTGTTTAATGGTTGCTTTTTGAAAACAATGTCTTATACACAGTAACCATCTCTAACCAAAAGTGGGAAGGAATCCTGATTGTAAAAGCCTTATAGTAACTCTGACTCAATAAAAATTATTCTTTGCAAATCACAAGATCAAGCCTAGATTGAAAGGATAGAAGAGTAGACTCCACTGTTTTATATAAGATGCTGCAAAGTCACATTGCAAAAGTGGAATACAGCGGCAAGCCTCGTGGCCTAGTGGTTGTTTGGGTTGCTCTGCTTGGATAGCCTGGGTTTGGTTCCCAGGCACAGACCTATACCAGTCATCAGTTGTCATGCTGTGGAGGTGACGCATGTACAAAAAATAGAGGAAGATTGGCACAGATGTTAGCCTAGGGTGAATCTTCCTTAAGCAAAAACAGGAAGAAAACAGAAAAACTTCTTCTGTTCCACTTTTCTTTTTGCTGAGGAAGATTCACCCTGAGCTAACATTTGTTGCCAATCTTCCTTCAACTTCAATAACGAGATTTCATTTATCTTTGACATTCTCATTATCACTTGATTTATGGTTACTGAGGAAAAGAAAAAAAAAAGAAGTGTTTGGCGAGAAAAAACTTGAGGTTTGTTAAATTATATGTTTTTAATTTTTATTTTTAAACATCAGCATTGAGGTAAGTTCTCAAAAATAAACTGTACATATTGAGCAGTAACTTATAGATCTAGATGTAGATATATCTCTGAAACCACCAATATAATCGAAATAAGAAACATTTATCACCCCCCCCAATTTTTCTCTCTCTTCTTTCCTCATTTCCCTGCTTTCTTTCCCATTTCCAAGAAACCATTCATCTGCTTTCTGTTGCTATATATTAGTTTGCATTTTCTAGAATTTTGTATAATGGAAGCATAAAGCATGTGCTCTCGATTTGGTCATTTACTACTTGATGTCTTCCCCTAAAGTTGTGGTGTTATTGCTGTAATTTGCTTCTTCTCACACTAAATTTTCCTTCTGGTACTAGTACTAGTCTAAACTTTACTATTCGTCATCTTTATTGAAAACTGTGGATAGAAAATTATTTGAGAACAAAAAATGTAGCACTTAGAAAATGTGCAAGTTTTGAAGTAAAGCTAGATACATGATTATGAAAAAAGAAAAGGGAGTATAACTTGCAGAAGTCAACTACACTGTAAAGAGAGTTACCAAATTCATTATATAAGTGAAATGGTAGAGTTTATATTGAAGGAAAGTTTTCCTTATAGTAAAAAGAATTCACACAAGTTTTTCCTTTTCAATATGTTTGAGGTAAGCTATCCATATTAATCAGAGAACCCCTGGAGAGTATCTATTGAAATTTCTGCTGTTAAGATTCATTGATTCTACAACTTGCTAGTTTGTGTATATCCTAGTGAATCAGGAAAGCCTTCTAAGATTCCTGGGATGATGATCAAGACAGCTCTATAAGATTTTACAGTTTTAAATTCTTCCATGTGTGCCTCTCATAAAAAAAATTTATAAAACTTTGTCTATGGTACACTTGTGCATACATACACACACATACACACCGATATATCCATTACTCATTTAGGTTTCAGGAAAAGTTCAAATTATTTATGTCAAAGGTATAAACACTATTTGATTAATACCACCTGTATGCAACTAGCTCCAGATCAAGAGAGTCCCTAACTATGGGAACTGAAGTGACCATGAAGCCAGAGTGCCAATCAAAACATTGGTGATGAAGACCAACAAATTGTAAGGTTAGTTGGGCCTGACAGCGATCTAATACATGATAGAAGTAGTCCATCCAGGATTTATCATAAGCAGGGAAAGAGGGAAAACTTGAGCTGCATGAACATGTGACAGAAGCTGGGATTTTACACTACTTGAAACCCAAGTTAACCTGTTCCTGTTTTATTGATACAGACGGAAGACATGAAACTCCTGACACAGGAACAAAGGACTTTTCATTCATGACATAGGAGGCAGTATGACATTCTTGTTAGCATTGATTCTTCTCATCTCCCAAGTCCTGGAGAGGTGATCCAGAAAGGAGTAGTTGAGTATTGTGCATATTGTGCAGCATCACAGCTGAGAAACACTGACTTTTGGAAATGTGCTCTTTTAAAGCAAGCCTGGCCCTTGCTCTGAAAGAAACATTGATTCAACCTTCAAGGTTTCTTGTTGTGAATACCATTCTGAGAAACAGCCCAAATAAAGAGTGGTCATGATCTTGCCTTCTTGACGTACCCAAGAAGACATGTAGGGTCATGAGAAATCCATGGAAGATTATATATCTGAGTAGCAGGTTGTCCAGTACAACATGTCATCCACCACAGTTATGCCAGTGGTTCTCTCTTAGCTTACACAAATGGCCACATAAGGTAGTTTTTTATGACCAGTTGACAGAGGAAGGAAAAGTATGGTTTTGATTCATACATGAGTTGCTTATTATATGATGTAGATTTTTAAAAAATTGGACTACTATTGCACAACAGCTTAATTCATTTGTGTTCTGACAGACTAGTTAGGAAAAAGAATCCTTCTGATGAGCATAGCTTCAAACAGCGAATGTGGTCATCTATTTTGTGTGGAAAGAGAAGTGACCTGAGGTAAGACTATACCCTGATTCACGGTCATTGGTAAACAACTTGGCAAGTTGATCAATGGCCTGAAAGTAGAAATATTGAAAGTTTTGTGACTAGGAGGTCCAGGGAGGAAGCATGCAGAGGGACATGTAGGGGAGGAAGACATTTCCTCTACCCTCTCTGGGTTTGTCTGGCCAGAGAACAAATTAAATTCATATGAGACAGAATAGCAGGAGAAAATTAAACAAAGCTTTATAACATGTATACAAGGGAGAGGTCAGGTAAGCAGAGCAACTCACCAAAATGGCTGAAGCCTCCATCTTAAATATCATCCACAGCTAATGACAAAGGAGGATGTTGGGAGTGGAGGGGGAGTTGATCATGGGAGATTACCACACAAGTACAGTAAACAAAATGCAGATTTAAGTCCTTGCCTTGGCATTGATTAAGAGTTTCTAGAGATAAAGTCATCCCCTTTCTTCTTCCTGGTACAGAGAAGGAGGGACCTTTACAGATGGAGATTTCCTTTACAATGTAAATGTCTCCTAACAAAGGGCAAGCAAGTTCCACTCCTCAGAGCCTCCTTCTCTGTCCCAAATAATACTCATGCCAAAGAGACATATCTTGGCATGGCCAAGACCAGTCCCCCACAGACATATGAAAAAGAACACAAAGTATGACTTTTGTATCACACATGAACATCCGTCATAGAACATTCCACAAAGAAGACGTTCAAGCAGAGGTAACATCCTGGCCATTTGATGTCAGGCAGCCTCTGTCATCAGGCCCCTACGTGAATGGTACAGTGTACTCATAAACAGAGTAGCTATGATGAAAAAATGGGGGATATTTGTGGGCCCAAGAGCATGGACTCCCATTTAAGAGTAATCTAGTTACTGAGACTGCATGGTGGCCTACTTTCCATCAACAGTGACAAGTGCTGAGCCTTCAATATGACACCTCAAACAGTTCCAGGAGCTACTTGATGACATGTTGCTTGTATTGATTCTTCCCACATGGAAAGAATGACGATTTATCTTGACTGTGAATCAGACATATTTGGCATATGGGCTTACTTTTCTCTCTACAGAGCTTCAGCTAGCACCACTCTCTAAGGGCTTGCATAGTGTTTGTTTCAGAATGCCAGGAACCACCAGAATCTGGAAAAAGAGAAGGAGGATTTTCCAGAAACTTTGGAGGGAGCCTGGCCCTACCAACAATTTGATTTCAGACTTGCAGACTCTGCAACTGTCAGAGAATAAATTCCTGTTGTCTTAGGCCACTAAATTTGTGGTAATTTGTTATCACAGCCCTTTGCTGCTAATATAGAGCCATAGAGGTGCTAGCCAAGATTAGAGGGCTCTCCAATGGCTAAAACAGAGAGGTGATAGGTATTAATTGTCATTTTGAGAAAAACTACAGTGATGAGGATAGTTTCTCCTATATTTCTTACTCTGAAGTTTCCCCAGAAAGAGTCCAATCAGTATCCTGAGGAAACATTTCCCACAACTCAAGAAAATGTCCTTGTACATTACAAGGGGATGGTCAGAGTGGATATTGTAGTGCCCAACACAAGATCATCTTTATGTATTGAGATGCTCATTCCTCCATCTGCAGTGAGTGTTGCTGACTTTGTGTTATAAACTGAGACCTCCTCTGAGAACTGTTTTTGGTTGAATAGATCCATCTAGCCAAGGTATTTCTTCCTCCCCAGAGTGTAGCATGCATACAATGACAGGTCGTGTATGGAATCAAGGTTCAGATTCCTTGCCTTAAGGTGGACCAACTCTGAAAAGTCATTCAGGTCCAGAACTTTCCATGAGACAGCGTCTGCATCACAGTTCAACCTTTCATTATGCTCAATTCTACTTTTTTTTACACCCTCAAAAGCGTCAGTCCTAAGAGTACCCACCAGTACACTTACACGTGTTTATCTCCATCTTATGTTCAGGTTCTCAGGAAATCCAACCTAACAGAAGACTTCAATTTCATATTTTCTTTAATTACTTTTGATAGCTCAGCATTATTATTTATTCAAACCAGTTCACGTAGAAACTGAACTGTCAGGTAATACACAATTTTAATACATTTATACAATTTTTATAATTTAGAAGAGTTTGGGGGCTGGCCTCATGGCTGAGTGGTTAAGTTCACGTGCTCCATTTCAGCAGCCCCGTGTTCATCGGTTTGGATCCTGGGTGCAGACCTACACACTGCTCGTCATGCTGTGGCAGCATCCCACGTAGAAGAACTAGAATGACTTACAACTAGGATATACAACCATGTACTAGAGCTTTGAGGATAAAGAAAAAAAGAGGAGGAAGATTGTCAACAGATGTTAACTCAGGGCCAGTCTTCCTCACACACGCAGAAAGTTTTTTTATATAAAGCAAACAATTTATAGACATTTTACCAACATTATTCATATTACAATAAATCTTTTTCTTCATATTGCCAAATTCTTGGCCTTTTAAATTTTTTTATTGCATTTATTGGTGTTTGACTATGTAGGGATTATTCTGATTTTGGACCAAACTTTCTGCAGTCCTGTTTCTGAACATCCATCTGATGTCCAACATCTGGCCTTTGGAACCTCTGCAGAGTTCTGAAGGCTATGATTTATTCTCAGCTGTGTTATTAAGAATTCAAAATATTCAAAGAGATAGATTCTCTAGCTTTGTGTGGGAAAAGGAAGAAAAACTCAGATTTTTCTTTTTCACAACATTATGTATGCCTCCTCTATGTGGAGTTTCTTCTAGGAAAAACAATTGCTGTCAATCTTTATGCCTCTGGAGACTTTCCTTTTCATAAATTCATTGGACAGCTTCTCTTGACTATTTTACAGAGTAGTATACAATGTCTTACACCACTGTCATATTTGCATATAAGTTGTGAATACATTAGTTTATGTATTTCAACATATAAATCAAAAAAATAGACATATTTGGAGCAAAGACAGTTTATTTCTGAAATTATTATAGTTTTAAAATATAATATATTTGTAAATGGATATGATGTTTCTCTATTTTTGAAATTTTATTATAAAAATATTATTCTTTAAGGGAAATGTGTTGTCTTTGGAGGACTAAATAGTGAGATGAATTCCCCACAGAGATTTTCTAGATCATTGGAGGTTTAAAATGTAAGCTAATCTCCTGCAAGGATTATTTGGTTTCTGGAGTTTTTGAAATGATTTGGAATAAAAGATTTAGTGTAAATATTCTCTGAAATTATGCTGATTCACAGTAATAATAACAGTGCTTTAACTTTTATATAAAAATTAATTTTGGGTAAAACTTCCACATTATAACTTTCAAATAAACAGCTAGAAATAATTATACATGTGGTTTTAGATCTGTCTGATGTTTATATGTCAGTTAAATGATTCAATGGTAGATAACAAAAGAATTAATAATTGTCTCCATTCAGAACAAAGAGGAGCTCATGTTGTTCTGGATATTACAAGACCATTGCGTATCCCTTATTCCAGTCACAGTAGAAAGGACGAGGCGATTGCTATTAGGTCAATTTCCTCACAGAGATTAAAAACACCAGTTATTGAACAAATGGACTTGCACTGAGTTCCAACTACTACTTGCTGAGTATGTAACTGGATCAAACTATTCAATATTTTACTATCTATAATCTATATTTTTGATGTACATATTAGGGATAATGGAATCTATTAAGAATATTAAAGGTGATAATCTATGTAAAAGGACTGGTACAATGTCTGCACACATGCAGATATGGAAGCCATTTTATATGTTGTTTCTCAGGCCGTTACATAGTATCTCACAGGCAAGACAACTAAGTTGTTGAAAGCCTTGATGATGTGTTGTACTTAGAAAAGTTATGTAAATGTAAGAAAGAAATTCAGAATCATTCAAAGCATTTAAGTTTATAACACAAATTAAACTTATTATTCAAAAATATGCTTTTCTTAAAAAGTATTAAAAATACCTTTTCTATGAGAAGTAATTTTATAGCAGAGAACTGTGACAAACATACAGCTATGAAGAGAAAGTGGAAAATGATGAAAAATTTGGGTTACGTTTTTCCTCAGCAGAGAATCAGAAGCAAGACTCTTAAAATGTCTCTTGGCTGTGGAGTATGACAAACTGTCTTTTTTCCCTTCAAATCACCTTTAATATATGTAGTTTAGAATACCATGAGAGACAATAGACATTGCTGATACCTATCTTCATGATGAGCTTTTAAAATCTTACAAATTTATATTTTATTCAGAACAATTCATATTTATAGATACTCCACTCTATGTTAACTTTAGAGGTACGCAGTTTTAATTTATATCTGTTTTCTAATTATTGATGTATATATAAAGCTATTGTAATAGCTATTTTCAGCTGATGATATATAATACAGCAAAATATTCTTTTCTCCTACCAACTCTCACTGAATTGGGGAAAGGAAACAAAAACATACTCATACTATGAAAACATCATCTTAGCAATTTCTCTGAAGTCAGGTGGAATGAATCTGCCAAATGAAAGAATGTGAGCCACAGCTGCTGCCCCCAAATTGATCTATTTAGTAGAACATATCTGTTTAATCTTTCATGATGGATCATGACACAAAAAGCATCTTGACATGAACTGAACTTGACATTTGCCAAATTAATTTCCCATTTTCTCTCCAGAAACAAGAAATGTTGTTAATTTGCAGCATATTCACAGCATATACCAACATTTATGTAATTACATAACATATGGCAAATGATAAAATGGTCTATGGGATATTATATTCAAAATGAACACTCATTCAAATAGGACTTAACTACTCAATTCCAGCTAAGTGCCTGTATATGATTCCAGTAAAATACTTGGTTTTGAATATATTTGTTGCTGTTCTTATTTTTTATTTTTCTAACTCTTTGTTAGTAGGGTGATTTGTTCAATTTTTATCAATGTTCACATAAAATTCATGTATTTTCATATTAAATGAAAGCATAAAGGTAAACAATAATAAAATATACTAATAATTCAAAATACTTTGGGGAAACTTTTTTTCCTGTTTTACAAAGTAAAACATCTCTGCGTAGTTTGTTTTATTAAGAAAGGAAATGTATTAAACTTATGGTTTAAAAATATAATTTTAGAGAGAGAAAGGGATAGAGCCCAGCTCAGGAGAATGATGTCAGCATTCTGGTGGAGTGAGCTCTTCCCTTAGCCTCTCCCCCCAAGATACAATGAAAAAGACATTCATAAACCAAAAGAGGACATTCACACAACACAACAGATATCTGAGAGACCCATGTAGCCATACATCATAAGGCAGAGGTGTTGGACCATCTGGGAGGTAGGGGAGGGTGGTTAAGGGGTCACCTATCCCTCCCCCAATGGCAGTGATCTAGGGTAGGGGACCATATGTGGCTCTGAGAGGAAAGGGGGTAGGAGGTAGTCCTCCATGGGAATGACCTCACTCTCTGAGTTGCCTCCCAAACCATGGGAAAACTCCAGACTAAGGAGGTTAAGCAATCACGGGGGTGTATTCACCAAGCTGAGCAGCCCAGTAGGGCAGAGAGCAAGGGCAGAGGGGAAGTGCCCCTGGATTGCGCATGTGAAAGAAAGCAACTCTCCCCCCATTTGGTGCACCAGCTTGGCCTGTGGGACAGAAAAAGGGACCCTAACCAGAGTGCTGCCACATATTTGTGAAAAGCAGCAGTGGCCAGCAGGCAGATGGGCTCCGTCAGCATAGCTTCCAAAGGTCATGCAAGCTGCCAGGGATCAAGGTGGGCTCAAAATACACAGCTCCTTCCCAGTGGTGGCAGGTGGAATCTGTGACCAGATACTACCACTATGTGAAAACACAAATCCACCCCATCAAATAGTATGAAGAGGTATATTAACACTCCAGACCAGAAAGAAAATGATGAACACCCAGAAATCAATCCTGAAGGCACAGAAATTTGTAACCTAAATAACAGAGAATTCAAAATAGTTATCATAAAAAAACTCAGTGAGTTACAAGAAAACTCAGTTCAATGAAATCAGGAAAAAAATTAGTGAACATAGGGAATTCTTCAGAAAAGAGATTGAAACTATAAGGAAAAACCAATAAAAAATGTTGGAGATGAAAAATATAATGGATGAGATAAAGAAAAATCTGGAGACCTTAAATAACAGAGCTGATATTATGGAGGACAGAATTACCAATCTAGAGGACAGAAATATAGAAATGCTTCAGATAGAGGAGGAGAAAGAACTATGAGTAAAAAGAAAGAATTCTCTGAGAAATATCTGACTCAATTCGGAAAAGCAACATAAGGATTATAGGTATTCCAGAGGGAGAAGTGAGGGAGAATGGAGCAGAAAGCTTGTTTGAAGAAATAGTAGCTGAGAACTTCCCAAACCTGGGGAAGGAGGTGGAAGTACAAGTAGAAGAAGCTAATGTAAATCCTAATTACATCAATGTAAAAAGACCTTCTCCAAGGCATATAATAGTAAACCTGGATGTCAATGACAAAGAAAAAATAGTAAGGGCAGCAAGGCAGAAGAAAATAACCTACAAAGGAACCCTTATCAGGCTGTCAGTGGATTTCTGAGCAGAAGCCTTACAGACTAGGCGAAAGTGGAATGATATAGTCAAAATTCTAAAGTACAAAAACTTTCAGCCAGGAGTACTATATCCAGTGAAAATATTCTTCAGATATGATGGAGAAATAAAAGCTTTCCTATATAAATGAAAGCTGAGGGAGTTCATTGCCCCAAAACCCCCTCACACAAGAAATGATCAAGAAAGCCCTCCTACCTGAAAAAAAGAAAGAGTTTACAAAGCCTTGAGCAAGGAGATACATAGGCAGACAAAATAGGAAAAATGCAGTTTTCTATCAGAACAGCTTAGCAGACACTTAATTATAACATTAAATAAAGGGAGTGAAAACATAAAAATAACTATAATCACTTCATTTTAACCACAAACTCACAACACAAAAAGGAATAAGTTGTGACAACAATAACTTAGATGGGGAAGAGGAAAGGGATGGAGACTGCTTAGACTAAGGAGATATGAGGCTAT